>NC_134889.1:5483024-5493024 GCF_041734735.1 Babylonia areolata
TAGATTTGTGGTGTAACGTGTAGTATATAGATTTGTAGCGTGTAGTATATAGATTTGTGGTATAGCGTGTAGTATATAGATTTGTGGTGTAGCGCGTATTATACAGATTTGTGGTGTAGTGTGTAGTATATAGATTTGTGGTGTAGCGTGTAGTATATAGATTTGTGGTGCAGCGTGTAGTATACAGATTTGTGGTGTAGCGTGTAGTATATAGATTTGTGGTGTAGCGTGTAGTATACAGATTTGTGGTCATGTGTAGCATGTAGTATACAGATTTGTGGTGTAGCGTGTAGTATATAGATTTGTGGTGTAGCGTGTAGTATACAGATTTTTGTGGTGTAGCGTGCAGTATACAGATTTGTGGTGTAGCGTGTACTGATGAAATTGTCCGCCGGAACGCAGTGACGCCTCCCGTTGATTAAGAAACCGATGAACTAGAAACTGTACGATGAGGACACTGACGAGTGGCGCTTCTCCAAGCACCTCGGCCTCTGGCACTGACTATCCGATTCTGCCAGCCATGCAGGAGAAAAAAGAAAAAGAAAAAAAAGTAGTGACCTTTTTATCAGCCTGGTGTCCGCTACGGGTGAGCACCGGTACATACGTACTTTACTTGGACCAAGGCTGCTCATCGCTCAATGGCCGCGGTTATCACGCCGAGTACCGCACCAAAAAAAAAACAAAAAAAAAACCGCCCTCTATCTGCTGTGCTGTACAGCAGGGTAGACAACTCATGCCTCCTGCCAGTCGTTGATATAACCAAACCCCTACCCCCAACCCCACCTTATACACTTTTTGCTAGCACTGTCGGTGGATGTCATTTATCTGTGTGAGTATTTTCAAGCCTTGGGGGTTGGGGTGGTGGTGGTGGTGGTGATGGGAGCTGAGGGGTGGGGAGGGGGGGGGGGGGGAGGGAGGGCTCATTCATAGCACTTCCGGCACCACACCAGGCCAGGAAAATTGCATGGTGTGGTAGTTACTCAGTGTGTGTTTAAAGTTCATGTCTGTGTGATTTGAGGAAAGTTTGCGGGCGCTCATGCACTGTGTGTGTGTGTGTGTGTGTGTGTGTGTGTGTGTGTGTGTGTCTGTGTGTGTGTGTGTCATGTGTGTGTGTACTCTGTGTGTGTGTGTGTGTGTGTGTGTCAGTGTGTGTCGGTATGTCGGTGTGTATGTTGTGTATGTGCGTGTATGTCTGTGTGTGTGTGTACTCTGTGTGTGTGTGTGTGTGTGTGTGTGTACTCTGTGTGTGTGTGTGTGTGTGTGTGTGCGTGTGTGTAAGGGAGATAGAGAGAGAGAGAGAGAGGGAGGGGAGAGACTCAGAGAGAGAGAGATTCCTTTACAATCCTTGTATGAAACACATAGTCAGACAGACAGACAGACATGCAGAGAGACAGACGGACACGAAAAACGACTGTCACAAATCCAGTATGCACCACTGAGCTGAATAGGTGCAATGGAGCTCGATGATGCGCGCGCGTGCACGCACACACACACACACACACACACACACACACGGAATGTCAGTCAAATCGACCCAACAGGACATAGTTAAAAGATCACAAAGAAAAGAAAACATGACCTCACGGTCTCTACAATCCCAGCCAGCGGGACCACTGATAGATCTCTCAGTGCAGATAGATCCCTCCAGATCAGTCACGTAGATCCATCAGTGCAGATAGATCCCTATGGCGGGCATTTGTCGCCTTTCCACATCCCCTCCACATATAAATCCCACATTATCTCAGTATCACCTTTCAGGGGATTTTCCTTGCTTTTTTCTTTTCTTTTTTTTTTTTCTTTTTTTCTTTCTTTTTTTTGGGTGTGTGTGTGTGTGTGTGTGTGTGTGTGTGTGTGTGTGTGTGTGTGTGTGTGTGTGTGCGCGCGCGCTCGCGCGCGTCAAACTGAAGGCGCATGATGGTAAAAGCCACACTGACTTGTATTTATATATATATATGCCAGTTGTTGAAGGGGGCGTGGGAAGAGAGACTGGGGAGAGAGACTGAGAGAGAACGAGCGAGAGCGAGAGCGAGAGAGAGAGAGAGACACAGAGAGAGAGAGACAGAGGTAGAGCGAGAGACAGAGACAGAGACAGAGAGATTGAGTCTGACTACGTTTTCAATGTCCAGTCAGCGTCATGTTGAACCGCCCTTCAGCCAAGCGGGCAAGAAAGAACAAACAGGGAGAGAGGGGGGGGAGAGAGAAGAACGAACACACACACACACACACACACAAGAACGAACAGAGAGAAAGAGAGGGGGAGAAGAACAAAGGGAGAGAGGGAGAGAAGAACGAACAGGGAGAGAGAGAGACAGAGAGCACAGAGAGAGAGAGAGAGAGGGAAAGGGAGAGAAGAACGAACAGGGAGAGAGAGAGGGGGGTGGGGACAGAGACAGAGAAAAAAGATAGGGAGAGAAGAACAAACAGGGGGAGAGAGAGAGAGAGTACAGAGAGAGAGAGGGAAAGGGAGAGAAGAACGAACAGGGAGAGAGAGGGGGGGAGAGACAGAAATAAAAGAGAGGGAGAGAAGAACGAACAGAGAGAGAGAGAGGGAGAGACAGAGAAAAAAGAGAGGGAGAGAAGAGCGAACAGGGAGAGAGAGAGGGGGAGAGACAGAGAGACAGACAGACAGAGACATAGAGAGACAGAGACAGACAGACAGAGACAAAGACAAAGAGAGACAGACAGAGAGACAGAGACAAAGAGAAACAGACAGACAGACAGACAGACAGACAGAGACAAAGACAAAGAGAGACAGACAGAGAGACAGAGAGGGACAACGAGAGACTGAGAAACAGAAACAGAGACAGACTATAAACAAACAAAAAAACAAACAACAACAACAACAACAAAACCGCCAGGCAGACAGACAGACAGACAATGACACAGTGAGCGACTGAGACAGACGGACAGACAGAGACACATATCGAAGAAAAAGAACTGAAAGAAAAGAACGGGGGGAAAAAAAAGGAATACACAGCAACAATAATAATAATAATAATGGATACTTACATAGCACACTATCCAGAAATCTGCTCTCGGTGCTTTACAAAAACGCTTTTGTTAACATAAAACATTACATCTATGTTACATACACCAAATTGTGACCACACACACACACACACACACACACACACACACACACACACACACATACTGCATGCATACATTTTAACATACATGTGTATCTAACAGCTACCCTAAAACATACGCACACACAGGCAGGCACAAAGTTACATAAACACACGCACACACAATACACATTGATAAACATGCATGTAGTTACGTACACATACATATGTACACACACATAGTCAAGCACAGCTAAAGCAAAGGAAGTGGACCTGCCACAATTGAACTTACTGTGCTGAGGGAAAAGGTGAGTTTTGAGACGAGATTTAAAAGATGCGAGGGAATCGGAATGACGGAGGTTACAACAATCACAACATGAACGAAGCGCACACTGTGTACAGAAATGTACCGGCGTATTGTGAGACACGTGAAATCTTCATTTCGATCACGTACGTTCGCTCTGCTTCAGACCACTTCAAGTTCAAGGAGAAGTTCAAGAAGGAGAAGAGCACTTGTAACACTTCGCCCTTGACGGCTGACGAAGGAGAATGGAGGAGAACTGTGTTTGTGATAGGCACTTAATGTTTGACTGACCTCTCTATGGCCTTCTTCTTCTTCTTCGTTCGTGGGCTGCAACTCAGTCCCACGACCACTCGTACACGCACACAAGTCAGTGGGCTCTTTACCACCGCCATGTAGGCAGCCATACTCCGTTTGTGATAGGCACTTAATGTTTGACTGACCTCTCTATGGCCTTCTTCTTCTTCTTCTTCGTTCGTGGGCTGCAACTCAGTCCCACGACCACTCGTACACGCATACAAGTCAGTGGGCTCTTTACCACCGCCATGTAGGCAGCCATACTCCGTTTGTGATAGGCACTTAATGTTTGACTGACCTCTCTATGGTCTTCTTCTTCTAATAATGATAATGATAATGATAATAATAATAATAATAACAGGCTTCACCACTGACTAGAGAACACACTCAACGCACACGCTCACGAAAAACGCTCACTTTCAGTTCTAGTAAGATTTTTATCATTTTCACTGTCGACAAGAAAAGAAAGAAAAGAAAAGAAAGAATGAAAAAAAAATCGTAAGAAGAAGAAAAAAAAAAAGGAAAAAGAAAAGAAAGGTACTACAACACTAGTCCAAAGGCTTCAGGTTTTGTTTCGACGGAGTTTCAGAATATATGACATGACACTGTGCCGGATTGTAATGGCGGGACAATTGTATACAGATATAAATAGATACATTTTAAGAAGTAAATATAAATCTCTCTCTATATATATATATACATTCTTTACACACACAGACACACACACACACACATATATATATATATATATATATATATATTTATATATATGTGTATATGTATATATATTCTTTTAAAATCTATTGATTGAAATACATCATTGTATTAGTCTATATATATATGCATGTGTGTATGGTGTGTGTGTGTGTGTGTGTGTGTGTGTGTGTGTGTGTGTGTGTGTGTGTGTGTGTGTATCAGGGAACAAAACACCAGACAAAACTATAAATCAACAACCAACTACCTGAAGATCTAGTCATCAGCCCCATCCACATGTAATATGCAGCTTCTGTTCAAACGTGTGTGTGTGTGTGTGTGTGTGTGTGTGTGTGTGTGTGTGTGTGTGTGAGGGAGGGAGGGAGAGTTTGTGTGTGTGTGTGTGTGTGTGTGTGAGAGAGAGAGAGAGAGGGAGGGAGAGTTTGTGTGTGTGTGTGTGTGTGTGTGTGTGTGTGTGAGAGAGAGAGAGAGAGAGTTTGTGTGTGTGTGTGAGAGAGAGAGGGATAGAGAGTTTTGTGAGAGAGAGTTTGTGTGTGTGTGTGTGTCTGTGTCTGTGTGTGTGTCACGGTAACAATAATAATCACAGTTCTGTTTGCTATGGAGATACCCACTTGATAAGTCAGTGAGGCATACGTGACACAAACAATACCAAAAGACACAGTAGTTGGATGGGGCAACGACTGAAACCGACCCCAGCCGTGACTACGCCCAGCTCTGGCTGACAGACCACTGACCTGCTGCAGTGAGTCGCCGTGTCGCCAGTCCACTTGTTGTCACTCAGTGTCGGCGCGGAAGTCTTCAAACTGATAATCCATAACGAAGAGATGAACTAAAATCAACTCTGAGTAGAAAGAAATCAATTAAAAGCAACACTCGCGGAACTCCTGTTCACACCACACCTATTACTTGGAAGTTTAGGATGACTCTCACTACTCACGTCAGACGAGTTTCAATGATGGAATGAATTTACAGTAAATACGATCACAACGTGAGACTTTCATCATAGTTTCTTCCCCACACTAACGTGCCCAGCTTTATAGCATGATTAGACGTTATTAAAACAGTAGATGAAAGGTGCTGACATCCTGCAGAGACAATTGAAGCACGAATGATAGTTGTACACTGCTTTCACACCTCAGTTCTCTGGTGTGGTTCCACTGAGTGTTGTGTTTTTCAACGAAGTAGATTTCCACACATGCTGTAAGTGTTGAAATATTTTCACATCATCAGAACAGAGCAGGCTTTGGCTTGACTGCCAGTATTCTGGTCAATTTCACTGATTTAGGGTTGCGCTGTCATGGAAGATTTGTTGTTGTTGTTGTTGTTTCAATGTAGGCGTCAGTGTGTTCATCTTTTCACTTCAGGATAATACAGTTTTTATAAACAATATTCTGATTCCAGTCGCAGCTACACTTTTGAGTGACAAAGACTTTTACATATGAACACGTCCGTGTTTTACTATAATTTTCACTTGAGTACAGGCACACTTTTGCCGTGAACAATATTCCGATTCCGCAAGAGCTGCACATTGAAGAAGAAGAGTTTGAAACATTTACACAGATATGATTTGTTTTTTTCTTTTCTTTTTTAACACTCCAACACTCCAGAGTCTAACCGCAACGATGGGTGGAATTCCTCAGTTGAATATCTACCATTCCAGCACACCGTCACACACAAACACACACACACATACACAAGACACCTCACACACACACACACACGCCGCACACCGCATCCGGCAAAAGCTTGTGCACCTGGCGAAGATGAGTATTTCCTGTCTTCAAGACAGGAAGGGAGGGAGGGAAGGGAGGGCGGCGGGCATGTGTAGAGAAAACTGCCACCGACCACAGACACTAATATCTCACCGACGAACACTGAAAAACTCTCTGAGTGTAGAGAACGGCTGTGTGTGTGTGTGTGTGTGTGTGTGTGGTACAGTGGTTGGTGGAAGCTGTGTGCAGTCTTCTACTGCAGTGTGGTGGTGGTCGGTGGCCCGGAGGTTGCGGGCAGAATGTAGAGTGTGTTGAAGTGTTACACTACTAACTGACTTCCTTCGAAGTCAAGTTCAAAGGCCTCTGAGGGAGTGAGTGCCGACGGAGTGCCGTGTGATACGTTACGTGCTTGCGTGCGTGCGTAAATGCAAAAAAAACAAACAAAAAACAAAAAAAGAAGTGTGTGTGTGTGTGTGTGTGTGTGTGTGTGTGTATAAAGTGTGTGTGTGTGTGTGTGTGTGTGTGTGTGTGTGTGTGTGTGTGTGTATGTATGTATGTGTGTGTGTGTGTGTGTGTGTATAAAGTGTGTGTATGTGTGTGTGTGTGTGTATGTACGTGTACGTGTGCGTGTGTGTGTGTGTGTGTGAGTGTGTGCACGCACACGTACGCGTGCATGTGTATGTCGGTGTGTGTGTGTGTGTGTGTGTGTGTGTGTGTGTACGGAGAAGAGAACATGAATTACGCACAGCGGGGAGAGGGGGGGGGGAGCGGAGGAGGTTTGAGGGGTGGGGGGGGGGGATGGACGCGAGGGGGATGATGGGGGGAAGGAGAAGGTGAAGGGGGTGGCCAAGAGACGGAGGGGGGGTGGGGTGGGGGTGGGGGTCAGTGGGGTTGGGAGGAGGAGTGAGAGAGGGGGACATGAGTGCTCCTGTTGTTTCTAAGGGCGGTTCACTTCCGAGAGCAAGGGATGGAGGGAGGGGGGGTGGGGGGGGGAGGAGGGGATTGCGGTGGTTCAGTGGTAGTGGAGGGAGAGGGTGAGTAGGGGAGGGGGGGGGGGGGAAGGGTGGCTAGGGGGAGTGTGTGTGTGTGTGTGGGGGGGGGGGGGGGGGGGGGATGGGGAGGGGGAGGGGGGAAGGGTTCACGGAAGAATTAATTGCTGTGTTCTTTTCAAGTACCGACCACGGCTAATGATGCTGAACTCACCGGCAGCACGTACACAGTCAGTTTCTCAGAACGCCACCACCGGCCAAACTGCCGTGAGGAACGGAACTTCGTCAGTTTGGTCCGGGGGGTTCCCCCCCCCCCCCCTTCCCCCCGCCTTGCCCCCCCCCCTCCCGGCTCCACCATAGTCCCCTCCCCCTTCCCGACCCACTGACCCCATTCCCTCTCTCCCCCTTCCTCCCCCCCTCTCTCTCTCTCCCTCTCTATCTCTCCGTCCCTCTCTCTCTCTCTTTCTCTCTCCCCCCTCTCAATCTATTTCCCTCTCTCTCTCTATCTCTCTCTCTCTCTCCCCCCCCTCTCAATCTCTCTTTCCCCCCTCTCTCTCTATCTCCCTCTCTCTCTCTCTCTCTATATATATATATATATATCCACCCTCTCAATATCCCTCTCTCTCTTCTTCTTCTTCCTTCACCTCCTCCGCCTACATTGAATAAAACAACCGTATCTCTCTTCCCAAGGAGTCAGGCTCTTTGTCCCCCCAACTCCACCAACCCCCCTTCTCTCTCCCTCTCTCTTTCACCACTTCATGAGAGGCCATGGCCTATACTGAATAAAACATCTCTATCCCTCTCTCTTTCTCTCCCTCTCTCTCTATTCCTCTTCTTCTTCTTCTTCCTCCCCCCTCCTCCTCCGCCCATATGATAGTCAGTCGTGTCCGACTATGACCATCAGAACAGCAGAGGAGGCAACTGCTGTTCCGACTATTTGGGCTAGAATTTGATTATAGTGGAGAGTGTCTTGCCCAAGTTATATCCCCACTCTCTCGGCCAAGAGGTGTTTTAGGACAGCCAGCGTTGGGATGGTTCCCAAAGGCCAACCAGCCCACAAGGCTGCAGCACTAAGAGCCAGTGCAATTTTGCCTCCTAGTTTGAGAGTCATAGTTCTTCACAAAAGACTACTCGCCTATATTACATAAAACAACCGTATCTCTCTTCCCATAGAGTCAGGCTCTTTGTCCCCCCCCCCCCTCCCCTCCAACATCCTCTCTCTCTCTCTCTCTCTCTCACTCTCTCTCACCACTTCATGAGAGGCTATGGCCTGTACTGAATAAATAAAACATCTATATCACTCTCCCCCCCCCCCCCGCCCCCTCTCTCTCCCTTTCTCTCTTCTTCTTCCTTCACCCTCCTCCTCCGTCTATATTGAATAAAACAACCGTATCTCTCTTCCCAAGGAGTCAGGCTCTTTGTCCCCCCCCCCCTCCTCCCCAACCACCACCCCCTTCTCTCTCTCTCTCTCTCTCTCCTTCACCACTTCATGAGAGGCCATGGCCTATACTGAATAAAACATCCGTATTCCTCTCTCTGTCTCTCTCTCTCTGTCTCCCCCTCTCTCTCTCTTTCACCACTTCATGAGAGGCCATGGCCTATACTGAATAAAACATCCGTATTCCTCTCTCTGTCTGTCTCTCTCTGTCTCTCCCTCTCCCTCTCTTTCACCACTTCATGAGAGGCCATGGCCGATACTGAATAAAACATCCGTATTCCTCTCTCTGTCTGTCTCTCTCTGTCTCTCCCTCTCTTTCACCACTTCATGAGAGGCCATGGCCGATACTGAATAAAACATCCGTATTCCTCTCTCTGTCTGTCTCTCTCTGTCTCTCCCTCTCCTTCACCACTTCATGAGAGGCCATGGCCTATACTGAATAAAACATCCGTATTCCTCTCTCTGTCTGTCTCTCTCTGTCTCTCCCTCTCTCTCTCCTTCACCACTTCATGAGAGGCCATGGCCTATACTGAATAAAACATCCGCATTCCTCTCTCTGTCTGTCTCTCTCTGTCTCTCCCTCTCTCTCTCCTTCACCACTTCATGAGAGGTGAATAAAACATCCGTATTCCTCTCTCTGTTTCTGTCTCCCTCTCTCTCTCCCTCACCACTTCATGTGAGACCATGGCCTATACTGAATAAAACATCTCCATCCCTCTCTCTGTCTCTGTCTGTCTGTCTGTCTCTCTCTCTGTCTCTCTCTCCTTCACCACTTCACGAGAGGCCATTACATGGCCTATACTGAATAAAACATCCGCATCCCTCTCTCTTTCACTCTCTCTCTCTCTTTTCTTCCTTCTCTTCCTCCTCCTCCTTCTGTTCTTTTCTTTCTTCTTCGTCGTCGTCCGTGCATGGAGAATTAGTGTTGACCTTCTCCTTCTATTGGTGTCATGTGTCATCGGGTTAACGTCGGTTTGTCTGTCTGTCTGTCTGTCTGTCTGTCTGTCTGTCTGTCTGTTCGGCCCGTGTCTGTTTTTCGTCTCGGACTGTCTGTCTGTCTGTCTGTCTCTCTGTCCATGTCTCTGTCACACACATCCACCACACAAACACTGTCTGTCATTCTGTCAGTCTGTTTGTGTCTGTGCCACACACATATACACACATTGTCTGTGTGTGTGTCAGTCTGTCTGTGTCTCTGTCTGTCTGTCTGTCTGTGTCTGTGTCACACACATACACACAGTTGTCTGTCTGTCTGTGTCTCTGTCACACACATATACACAAAACACACATACACAAAACACACACACACACACACACACACAACATACATATTACACACACACACACACACAACATACATATTACACACACACACACAACATACATATTACACACACACACACACACACACACACACACACACACACACACACACAGAAGATGCTTTGAATGATTATCTCTCACTCCGACAATTTTCTGAA
>NC_134889.1:5498024-5500524 GCF_041734735.1 Babylonia areolata
CAACTGTCACAACATGACGGCGCAACGAGAAATGTCAGAGACGGCAGTGGGATGGGTTTGTCATTTTCATGTCCACCTTCGAAAACGTCCGAAAATGCCACCCGCTGTCAACTAGAGAGACGGGGAAGATAGCGCAGAGCTTACACAGAGCAATAAAGTCCTACTGTCACATGACAAAGCTCAACAGAGTAATACAGCCAAAGCTCAAAAGAGTAATACAGTCCAACTGTCGCAGAGCTCAACAGAGTAATACAGTCCAACTGTAGCGGAGCTCAACAGAGTAATACAGCCAAAGCTCAAAAGAGTAATACAGTCCAACTGTCACAGAGCTCAACAGAGTAATACAGCCAAAGCTCAAAAGAGTAATACAGTCCAACTGTCACAGAGCTCAACAGAGTAGTACAGTCCAACTGTAGCGGAGCTCAACAGAGTAATACAGTCCAACTGTCACAGAGCTCAACAGAGTAATACAGTCCAACTGTCACAGAGCTCAACAGAGTAATACAGTCCAACTGTCACAGAGCTCAACAGAGTAGTACAGTCCAACTGTCACAGAGCTCAACAGAGTAATACAGTCCAACTGTCACAGAGCTCAACAGAGTAATACAGTCCAACTGTCACAGAGCTCAACAGAGTAATACAGTCCAACTGTCGCAGAGCTCAACAGAGTAATACAGTCCAACTGTCACAGAGCTCAACAGAGTAGTACAGTCCAACTGTAGCCGAGCTCAACAGGGTAATACATTCCAACTGTCGCAGAGCTCAACAGAGTAGTACAGTCCAACTGTCACAGAGCTCAACAGAGTAATACAGTCCAACTGTCACAGAGCTCAACAGAGTAGTACAGTCCAACTGTCACAGAGCTCAACAGAGTAGTACAGTCCAACTGTCACAGAGCTCAACAGAGTAGTACAGTCCAACTGTCACAGAGCTCAACAGAGTAGTACAGTCCAACTGTCACAGAGCTCAACAGAGTAGTACAGTCCAACTTTCACAGAGCTCAACAGAGTAGTACAGTCCAACTGTCACAGAGCTCAACAGAGTAGTACAGTCCAACTGTCACAGAGCTCAACAGAGTAATACAGTCCAACTGTCACAGAGCTCAACAGAGTAGTACAGTCCAACTTTCACAGAGCTCAACAGAGTAGTACAGTCCAACTGTCACAGAGCTCAACAGAGTAATACAGTCCAACTGTCACAGAGCTCAACAGAGTAGTACAGTCCAACTGTCACAGAGCTCAACAGAGTAGTACAGTCCAACTTTCACAGAGCTCAACAGAGTAATACAGTCCAACTGTCACAGAGCTCAACAGAGTAGTACAGTCCAACTGTCACAGAGCTCAACAGAGTAGTACAGTCCAACTTTCACAGAGCTCAACAGAGTAGTACAGTCCAACTTTCACAGAGCTCAACAGAGTAGTACAGTCCAACTGTCACAGAGCTCAACAGAGTAGTACAGTCCAACTGTAGCAGAGCTCAACAGAGTAGTACAGTCCAACTTTCACAGAGCTCAACAGAGTAATACAGTCCAACTGTCACAGAGCTCAACAGGGTAATACAGTCCAACTGTCACAGAGCTCAACAGAGTAGTACAGTCCAACTGTCACAGAGCTCAACAGAGTAGTACAGTCCAACTGTCGCAGAGCTCAACAGAGTAGTACAGTCCAACTGTCACAGAGCTCAACAGAGTAATACAGTCCAAAGCTCAACAGAGTAGTACAGTCCAACTGTAGCCGAGCTCAACAGGGTAATACATTCCAACTGTCACAGAGCTCAACAGAGCAATAACAGTCCAATTGCCACAGAACAGGAACAGAGCAAAACAGTCCAACTGTGACAGATCTTTTAAACTGACAGAAAAATAAAGTCCAACTATCCAACAGCCAGAGAGCTCAATAGACCAAGACCGTCCTGCTGTGACTGAGCTCAACAGAGCAATGAAGTCCCAACTGTCACCAGCAGTACAGTCCTACTGTCACAGAGTTTAAACAGATCATTAAAGCCCCAACTGCCTGAGAGCCCATGAAGACAGTGAAGTTCAACTGCCACACAGCTCAACAGAGCAGTCCAACTGTCACAGAACTTAAACAGAGCAATCCAGTCCAACAGTCACACAGCTCAACAGAGCAATTCAGTCCAACAGTCACACAGATCAACAGAGCAATTCAGTCCAACAGTCACACAGCTCAATTCAGTCCAACTGTCACACAGCTCAACAGAGCAATTCAGTCCAACAGTCACACAGCTCAACAGAGCAATTCAGTCCAACAGTCACACAGATCAACAGAGCAATTCAGTCCAACTGTCACACAGCTCAACAGAGCAATTCAGTCCAACAGTCACACAGCTCAACAGAGCAATTCAGTCCAACAGTCACACACCTCAACAGAGCAATTCAGTCCAACTGTCACACACCTCAACAGAGCAATTCAGTCCAACTGTCACACAGCTCAACAGAGCAGTTCAACTGTCACACAGCTCAACAGAGCAATTCAGTCCA
>NC_134889.1:5515524-5525524 GCF_041734735.1 Babylonia areolata
TTTCACTGTTGCTGGGTGCATCTATCCTTGGTTTCACTGTGGTTGGGTGCATCTGTCCTTCAAGTGGTTTCAGGTTTCACTGTGGCTGGATGCTACTGTAAACCTGAACAAAGAAAAGGAAGAAGACAATGAAGAAGAAGGATAGTGAAAACGCGGAGACTGAGAGAGAGAGGGTTATTGAGACAAATGAGAAGAAGAAGATGAGATAATGATGACGACTGAGGAGAAGAAATAAACGAACGATTTGAGAGACAGATCCGTCTCCGATGTCATGGTGATTAATGGGCATAGAGCCCTACGCTCCCGGCCTCCCCCCTCCTCCACACCCATTACAATGAAAGGGAGCAAACCAAGGTAGCGTAACCATAGCATTTTATTTCGATAGCCTCCCTTATGTGCTCCACCCTCCATACATTAACTCTCCCTCTCGATCTCTCTCCTAAACACACACACACACACACACACACACACACACACACACACACACACACACACACTGATAAAAACTGCACTGCCGGACACGCGCGTGCTCGCACCGGCGCACGGTGTACACCGGCACACTCAATCAAATACTTTTACTTTCAAAACTGAACTTAAGATTCATACAAAAATACAGAGACACGCATTACAGTATGTTTTATTATCGTTATAATTATTCTTGCAAATATAACGATTATTATTGCTATTATAAATTTGTTGTTGTTGTTGGCGGTGGTGGTGGTGGTGGTGGTGGTGTGTGTGTGTGTGTGTGTGTGTGTGTGTGTGTGTGTGTGCTTTACATATGTATGTAAAAAGCACATAAAGATACTTATCAGAACATTTACTGTTCTTCTTTCTTTTTAAACTGTGCATTAAATGCATGTACATATCTACTTTATTTTCTTTCCTTGATTCTAAAAATAGGTTCAAGGCTGTATCAGTGTTTGCAAAATAAATGTACATTTTACTGTTAGAAATGTTTTTAGCTTTGTAATAGTAAGACAGCGATTACGCTTTATCATGAATGGAAAATGGAAAGAACATAGCTTTCTTTGAAGGGGTGAAAAATGAAAGGGGAGAGAGGAATCAATGGCGGAGAGAACAAACGGAAACGAAAATAGTCGATCTCATGGGAGCTAACTTTCCTGTCATTGGGCTCCGTGCAGCGGAACTGTGAACCCCACATTTGTCAGTCACTTCCTTTCCTGTACACGCTTTCAGAGAGTGTAGAATCGTGCGAGACGACAGAATGTAAGTTTTGTCTAAAATGTGTGGATATTGATGTCTGTTCCTTCGACTGTTTATGTATATTTCTCTTGTAGGTGCTTACTTACATTTCAGAAGAGATTGTAGTGTAGGATACCCCTTTATTCGTGAGAAACGACTTGTTTATTTCGTCAAATGTGCAGGTCGACAAATCACATGTGACATGTCGGACACAGGACCCACGAAGTTGGTTTAAATCAGAGTTCGTTATTTCTCGAAGGGTACCGAGATGGACTCCACATACAAATTAACTTGTGTGTCAAATTATATATTTTAGCCCTTAATACAAGTACTGAGGTGGTGAAACGGTTTGCAAATTTTGCTCAAATACCAGTTAAAACGATTCATGCACAATCTGCCATCGGACAATCGATTAACAAATTCAAACTTTAGCATTGGAAACGCCTGTCAGTAACAATTTTTAAGACGGATTTTGTGCAAGTTAAATAAATAATTAACTGAAAACGAAAAAAACTAGACATGGGTTACCGTCTGGAAGTCGCACATCAACGTGTTAGGAAAGGCAAGGTAATCAAACGTTGTTAGTAAAATTATTTTTCTGATTTTCCAGGTTAATATATGTGCAGACTTGCTAGTGCCTGAACGCCCTTTGTGTGTATGCTATGCATTAAAAATTCTGTAATTGATGTTAGCGTTTGGTGGGTTTTGGAAACAAGAACATATCCAGCATGCGCACCCCAAAAAATGGAGTAGCTGTCCACATGGCGAGGTGACAACTAATGGCCATACACATAAAACGTTCACTTGTGTGTGACTGAAATGAAACTGACTGACACAGAAGCAAATGATGAGTGTCCAAAAGCAGCTCTTTGCCTGCCGATGTTCTCTTTGTCCATCTGAGGGGACGTTTATATATATATAGGCCGTGAGTCCTAAAGGCAAAAATGCCAGTCCCTACTACTACTATAGCAAGCCTATTTTGCAATGACTGTAAAGGGCTTGTAGCTTGGTCTCTGACTAATAATAGGCACTAATTAAGTATTTATATCATCATCTTAATCCTGACTCTCTGTTCCAGCTTGGCCTTGTGAAATTTATCTCTTTTTTTTCTTCTTTTTTTTCTCCCCGTTCTTTGTAATTTACAAGAGGAGGTTAGAGAAGTGGCACCTTCTTATAATTTTATGTGTCTCATGTTAGTTGGTATACAAATGTTCAAGGCAGACATAGTGACAGTGGGTATTCGAATTAACTCGATCCCTGTTTGTGATTGTATGTGCAGCATGGCGGAAGATTGGGCTGAAGAAGCTGTACAGCAGGCGCAGGTTGCTGAGATCCCAGAGATCAAGCTCTTTGGGAAATGGAGTGCCGATGATGTTCAGATTGGAGATATCTCTCTCCAGGTGGGCATTCTTCTCTGATGCTGTTCTTTTATTTCTTTTTTCTTTATATTTTTTTTCCTTGCTATGGTTATATTTGTCAAGAAAAGAAAATCACGTCATCAAATTCCATATTAAGGTGATCAAAGTTGCAAAAAGTACATAATTTTCAAAAATACATAGTCGGTTTCCATCAAAAACCATTGAAGCAATACACGGTAGACTCTCCTTCGAGGAGTATATATCTAACACTGACAGTCATTTCACAGAAGCTATATTGTTCATTGATCACAAGGGATTTTTGACAATTTTCTCCTGCTGTTCTTTCTGGTGATAGTAAATACACATCGTTTTTTTCAGCTGTCGGAAAACGAACAGTACCATTCAGTCACTGTTACTTCATTGTAGAATTTTTATGTTTTCAAGTTTATTGTTGCAAAATTTGGGTGCTGCTAACCAGAATTAAGTGTTACTTCAAGGTTGGGGGTGGAATGTGGAGGTATGAGTATGCATGTTGGTGTTCAAACTACATGTGATCCTAGGCAAAACACTTAGGCTTATGTATATTCAGCAGTGGATAAAAAATATGCGACAAAAAGTGGAAATGTAAATGGAAACCATTAGGTGCTGGGAATATTAGATACTCACACAACCACCAGCAGTTTGGAGGGATACAGTTATTACTTTGAACATTTTTTCTGTTTTCTCAAAATCTTTCAATTTTTACAATAATTATAGTTGCCACTTGACCTTCTTGATGTAACAATTGAGTTCAGTGTGGGTGTACGGTGGATTTTTTTTTTTTTTTTAGAGGAAAAAAATTAAATTAGGACAATCACACAGTGACAAATTTCATGAAGATAAAGAAATATTTTGGCCATTAACATCCACTCACTTACAAAATTTTAATGGGGGTTGGAGGGAGAACTTAACAATAATGATACCTTTCTCTCATGTTGCCAGAAGATTCACAGTACAATGACCATGTTCGGTGGTGGTGGTTGTTTTTTTTTCCCCAAAAGTGGTATTTTATTCCATCCTAAAAGCAGTGAGGCCAAACCACTTCATGTTTGTCAGTGAGTGGACCCATTGTCCCTCAAGTTTAAATGACTTGTTATTCCGTATTTTTATTATGGAGTCTTGTCATGGTAGTGTAAAATGTGATGTAGTGATTACGTGATGTGTGTGTGCAGGATAGATTACATGAAAATATTGTGTATGTAAAGCGATGTGTATAGGATTACATGTAGAATGAGGTGTGGCAGTAATGTGATTGTGTGTGTGTGTGCAGGATTACATCTCTGTCAAGGAGAAGTATGCCAAGTACCTGCCCCACTCTGCAGGACGTTACCAGGTGAAGCGTTTCCGCAAGGCTCAGTGCCCCATCGTCGAACGTCTGGCCTGCAGTTTGATGATGCATGGCCGCAACAACGGCAAGAAGCTGCTGGCTGTCCGCATCGTGAGACATGCCTTTGAGATCATCCACCTCCTCACTGGAGAGGTCAGTGTGTTTTGTGTTTTGCTGGCCTGGACGACGGGCGCAATAGCCGAGTGGTTAAAGTGTTGGAATGTCAATCTGAGGGACCCGGGTTCGAATCACGGTGACGGCGCTTGGTGGGTAAAGGGTGGAGATTTTTATGATCTCCCAGGTCAACATATGTGCAGACCCCCCTTCGTGTGTATATGCAAGCAGAAGATCAAATACGCACGTTAAAGATCCTGTAATCCATGTAGGCGTTCGGTGGGTTATGGAAACAAGAACATACCCAGCATGCACACCCCCGAAAACAGAGTCTGGCTGCCTACATGGCGGGGTAAAAACAGTCATACACGTAAAAGCCCACTCGTGTACATACGAGTGAATGCAGAAGAAGCAGCAGCAGCTGGCCTGGACGTTGGGACATTTTGGGTTTTTTATTTTGATGATGGGGTGATGAAGTTGCTGCTCTAAGGGTCCTTTTAGGTTCCGGACTAAATAAGAAAGCTATTCTCTCATTATATATTCCGGTATTAACCATGATGAGAGGTGCAGACACCTGCTGCTAGGTTGGTCAGGATATTTGGAGCAAAAGATTTATTCTTGGAAGTGGATGACTGTGTATTCCGAGCCATCCCATTTTAGCCCATAACGCACTAAAACAGAGTGTGGTGACACCAACCAGTAAGCACCAAGGCCTTAAGTTTAACAACGAACGTACTGGGATGTACATTGACCGATCTTGATGACATGATTGATTGAAAGGAGTCAAAGAAGGCTGCTGGATTTGATTCACAATATTATTTTTAAAATATGCTTTACTACAACCTTTGGTTGTGAGGAACAAAAGGTACATTTTGAAGCAATTTTTTTCCCCTTGTGAAAAAAAATTGTGTGTGTGTGGTTTTTTTTTGGTTTTTTTGTGTGTGTGTATGTGTGGTTTTTTTTTTTAATTTGATTAAAACTTTGTACGCAGTCAAGTAAGGTCATGATATGTGCGATTTTGGATGCACTCTAACCAGAACTCCTAAGTTTATAACACTCAGAATTCGGTTTACTCAAGACCTAAAGGATTGTTAAAACGATAGACCTAAATGACTGTGATACTGAGACGTAAATGACTGAAATTATTAGACCTAAATGACTGTGAAATGATCAGACCTAAATGACTGTAAAACTACAAGACCTACGTGACGATGAAACTGTTAGACTTAAATGACTGTGAATCAGCAGGACCTAAATAACTGATTTTTTTTTATAGCTTTTCATAGTTGTAAACTATAGCTTTGACTACATTTTGTGTGTGTGTGTGCAGAACCCCCTGCAGGTGGTGGTGAACGCCATCATCAACAGCGGGCCCCGTGAAGACTCCACACGTATCGGGCGTGCGGGTACCGTGCGTCGTCAGGCTGTGGACGTGTCCCCTCTGCGCCGCGTCAACCAGGCCATGTGGCTGCTGTGCACCGGGGCCCGTGAGGCAGCCTTCCGCAACATCAAGACCATCGCCGAGTGTCTGGCTGATGAGCTGATCAACGCCGCCAAGGTGAGCCAGTGAATGCTTCTGTGTGTGTGTGTGTGTGTTACGGTTTTTATGTTGTGTTTATTCCCCTCAACACCCCGCCTAAAATGATAACAATTAAAAAAAAAAATGAAAAAAAATGATAATAATAGAAAAGTGATCACATTTGGATCTCTAGGGACAGGTCATGATCTACTTGGTTCTTTTCCATAGAGCCAGTTTTACACTTCGGTGTTGTTTATTGTTGTTGTTTTTCTTTAATATTTCTTATTAAACGTTATGAAAATATAACGTTCTTTAAAAAAAAAAAAAAAAAAAAAAAAAATTAATGGGAATAAATAAATAATGCTTCTCCTGTTTCTTGTTAATATTTGTATTGTGTATGTTTTCTGTATTGCATACAAAACATCATCTAAGCTCATACGATGTACTGAATATGGTTTGATTTTGTGGTCAACTATCAATGTTTAGTCGGCTATGGAGGCTTTTATAACTGAAACACAAGTTAGAATAAGTAATGTCATGTACTGTATGCCTAGCTAGGGCATGAAAGGTTGAGTATTAATGATCAACTTTTTGAAAGAGGTGGGCTGTGCTGTTTTTATTTGTCATACTGAATTTAAAGAAAATGCCTGAAATAGAAATGTCTGATCAAATGGAAATGGGTCTTGGTTGTGGAAGACACTGACATGTTTTTTTCCCAGTGTCTTGCTGAAAGATTGGTTTAAAAGAACCTTTATTGAGGTTTAAAAAAAAACAAAAAACAACTCACACAAAAGCCCAAACATACTATAAATAGCAGAGGTGAAAGATTGACAAACTCTGTGCATGCATGTAACACTTGATGGGCAGTATCTGAAGAGGTAGTTCACTTGTATCCTTGCCCCCCCCATTTTTTTTTTTGCTAGGATGGGAAATAAGTGAATCCTTTTTCAGTAGGACATGGATGGTTATAAAAGATTTTGAACAAGGTTTATTGTTGGTGAAGTTCTAGGTGTGGAGCATTATTGAAGTTGTGCTTCAATGTAGAATGGGGGGTGGGGTGGGGGGGGGGAGGTTGGTCCAGAAATACATGAGTTTGTGGTGTTGTGTGCAGGGCTCCTCCAACTCTCACGCCATCAAGAAGAAGGACGAACTGGAGCGTGTGGCCAAGTCCAACAGATAGACAGTGTATTATACAGTGACCATCCCTCTGTGTGCAAACTGTGCTCTGCTCCTCTTGGGTCAGCAGAACAACTTCATGCTGGAATAAAAAGAAAGTTTGCATCTGTAAGCAGTGATGTTGATATTGTTGAATGTGTGTAGCTTTACTTCGGTGCATTCTCAGTCTCTCACATGCACACTTACACTCGTGGGTTTTACTTCAGTATTCTCTGTCTATCACATATACACTAACACTCATGAACTGTCCTTCATGCAAACCTTTCCATCTATATTGTGGCCCCAGTGTGTGTCTTCAACAACACAGACCCTGCCACCCCGCCCCCTTGCACATTACAGAATGACCAATCCGCTTGAACATGCGTTGGAAGGAGTTAGTCAGGGGTGATGATATCAAATAATTTGTGAACAACTTACCCGTGTGGGAGAGATCATTCATTTTTAAAGATTATATTTGTTCACAGTGCAGTTTGAACTTTTAAGTAAGGAAATCCTTTTTAAAGCAATATTATGTATAGGACAGTTGCAGTAAATTATTGCAACTGTCCTTTTCATATTGCTTTAAAAATAAGTAT
The DNA here is from genome assembly GCF_041734735.1 of Babylonia areolata. Classification (NCBI taxonomy): domain Eukaryota; kingdom Metazoa; phylum Mollusca; class Gastropoda; order Neogastropoda; family Buccinidae; genus Babylonia; species Babylonia areolata. The sequence goes on from NC_134889.1 coordinate 5,522,839, forward strand.
TAAAAAATATATACAATAGAGGCCCATTGCTAGATTGGTAAAAACAAAATGTGTATCGGTCAAAAGACTATTTTTCCATGACAATACCCCACTGCCACATAGGACTGTCTCATAGCTATCAAGAAATTATTGTTCAAAAACTGCCCCTCATTTACAACGCACACACTTCCAACAAAAATTATTACTGTATGCCATACAGTTTGGTTTACTGTAAGCTCCAAACCTTTCGTAATTGTGTTCTTGCAGTGTCATCTTTTTATTATATCAGAAAGAATATATTTTGAATTTATTTTAACCTCCACGATTCCTCTAAAGCATGCGGGCATTCCATTGATTAGATATACATCTGTGCACCTATCAGAGCGTATTTCTTCTACAGAATTTTGGCAGAATACAACACATCTGTAAACTGAGGTTGCCGTGGCTTTTTTTTTTTTTTTTCAATTTGCCAAATGTGTGCTGCACACTGGACCACGATTTATCTTTCTAAATTACTAGATGCTCAGTTTGAATTTCCAGTCACACTTGGGGTGGGGGGGTAGGGGCAACACTAGGGTTCAAACCCAGACCCAAAAAGCATTCTGGCAAAAGACGGTGCACAGAAGGAGCAGGCCAACAAACTGGTGTCATACGATGAAATCAAGACAATTACCAAGGCACAGCAAGGAATAAAGTGGCGCCTCCAGCACCCCAAATATAACCCGGAAGACATACCATTTGCTGGAACAACGGGAACAGGTCAAGATATTCCGCCTGAGGACTGGACACAACCGCCTGCTCCATCACATGCATGCAAAATTTGGCAATGGACAGTGGAGAGTGCCCTTGTGGTGAGGGACCAATGACAACCGACCACATCCTTCAAGACTGTAGGATGCATGCAGCATCCAGGAGGAAGTACTGGCCAACACCGACAGCAGTGGAAGCCAAACTGTACGGCACCCTGGAGGAGCTGCGATGGACGGCAGCCTTCATCGAGGACAACGGGCTGCTCATTTAATGGGAGGCGAACGAGGAAAAAGAAGAAACCCAGACCATCACTTGGCAGAAATGTGTGTTTGTCACCTTTCTCCTGATGGGAGCATTTAATTGATCATGATTTACTTTTATCTTCACCAATATCTCTCTTTAAACACCCACAGTTTTAACCCCCTGTGCCAAAGTAAACATCCTCTCTGCTAATGAATTCAAAATTTTTGTTTCATGAAATTTCTTTTCTAAACAATCGGCCAACTCTAAATCTCTCCTCACATGACAAGGTGGTGTGAATAATTGTGTTCCTCAAACATTACTCATCCTACATCATTTTGCAATCACCTTTTTTTATGAAATGGAAAATAAGTATTCAAGTGCTTTTAGATTTTTTGTGCACATTTTTAAAGGTGTTGTTTATTCTTTTGAATGTAAGAATAAAAAAAAAAAACACCCTCACCTCCAGAACTGTAGAATTGTCAAAAAATATTAAAGCCACCCTAATTCCCAAAGTTGTCTTAGCCACCTCCAAGGAGGCAGAAAAAACAGCGAAGTAAACACTTATTCAAATACATATACAATCTCTTGTGACAGTGAGTTGAAGGGTTTTTTTTTGATTGATTGAGATGGATACTTTTATAGCGCCTATCCTCGGTCGGAGACCAAGCACTAAGCGCTTTTCAAACACGGAGTCGTTTACACAACAGGCTGCCTACCTGGGTAGAGCCGACTGACAGCTGCCATTGGACGCTCATCATTCGTTTCCTGTGTCATTCAATCAAATGTCAGGCACGCACACCTACACACTCAGACAAACATGTAACATTTTAACATTTTACGTGTATGACCATTTTGTTCATTTACCCCACCATGTAGGCAGCCATACCGAGGTTTGTGTATTACAGTAACACAGAAAGGGGGGGGGGAATAATTACTTTAAAAAATATATGCATGCAAAATGAAATCGAGTGAACTTCGAAATACATGTAAGGCAAATTACAGAACTGAAACAAGAATGTAAATGGGCCACATGGCTATGTGAACTCAAGTGCACATATGCATATGTATGCACACTGACACCAGCATACAAATAGGCTGTATCAGTTTTTTTTCCAAATCATCCATGCCCTAGCTTTTAAGTTTCATCCATTTTGAGATGGATTGGAGATGACAGGATTTGAGAACGACGGTTACCAGCTATGTAAGTAGTGGTTTTTATTTTAATTTTTTATATGATTAAATTCAGGAAACGTAATCATACAGCCAACTGTTCACTGAAGTTATTTTCTTGGTTGTGCCCCTTTGATCACATTTCGGAAGAATTCCATCTGTTGAATTTTTTTAAAATCGAGAAACAGCGAGGGTTTCTAAACTGTGTGTGTGTGTGCACGTTGTGCAGACGGGTTGTGTGTATTTGTATTTCTTATCACAACAGATTTCTCTGTGTGAAATTTGGGCTGCTCTCCCCAGGGAGAGTGCGTCGCTACACTACAGCACCACCCTTTTTAAAAAAAAAATTCATGCATGCAGTTTTATTTGTTTTTCCTATCGAAGTGGATTTTTCTACAGAATTTTACCACGAACAACCCTTTTGTTGCCGTGGGTTCTTTTACATGCGTTAAGTGCTTGCTGCACACGGGACCTCAGTTTATCGTCTCATCCGAATGACTGTGTATGTGGTGTGTGCGTGTGTACATTGTGCCAGTGTGTGTTG
>NC_134889.1:5530524-5554295 GCF_041734735.1 Babylonia areolata
GAATCTGGGTATGCGTAAATAGAGTGGATCCGAAGCTGATCGTAGTGAGCGAGATGGAGTGTAGAGGTGAAGGCAGACACAGAGATAGGAAGGGGCTGATTTGTGAATACATTTGTAGCATAGAGCGCTGATCTTGTACTTTATTCGGTGTGAGACAGGGAGCCAGTTGAGATGTTGCAAAAGAGGAGTGATGTGCTCAGATCTTTTCTTTCTGAGGACGAGTCGGGCAGCAGAGTTTTGTATGCGCTGAAGGGACTGAATGGATGAAGCAGGCAAACCAGACAATAGAGAGTTACAGTAGTCAAGGCGAGAGAGAATCAGAGAAACAAGTCTAGATGTTGCGTCAGTAGACAGATATTTCCAGATGGAACTGATGCGCCGCAGTTGACAGTAGCAGGATTGACATGTCTGACTGATAAATTTTTGCATGGACAGTGTGTTGTCAAGGACAACGCCGAGGTTCCTGACTGAACTGGAAAGAGGGATGGATGTACTGCCAAGTGTGATTGAAATTATTATTAGGTCAAGTCAGTCCCTCCGTTTTTCGCATCGCCAAATTTCTGTACTCTTCAGTTTCACTGAAGTCACCGCAGTGAAAACCTGCAGTCGGACCCATCAGTCTCTTCTCGGCATACAGTTTCTCTGGGAGCTTTCTTTCTACCCAGACTGTGGCCTAGTGCATTTATACAGTTTTAAGAATCAGAGCTGTGCATGTGTACGTCAGTGTGACGTGTGACTGATGTGTAAGCGCTCTGATTTGTCTCTTCACAAGGTTCAGCTGGTGCTATATATATCTATAAGTACTTAATTATTACTATCATTATCATCATCATCATCATTATTATTATCATTATTATTATTATAATTGTTGTTGTTGTTGTCAAGTTGTCGTCATTGTCATTGTCATCGTCATTCTTGCATCGTTCAGTATTACCATTATCAGTCGTCATTATCATTATTATTGTTATTGTTGTTAATAATAATAATAATATTGCTGTAGTTGTTGTTGCTGTCGTAATTATTGCTATTATTATTATTATTAGGGCCTATTACTATCACTATTATCATTATTATCATTGTTGTTGTTGTTGTTATTATTATGATATTGCTGTTTATTGATGAACGTCTCAGCAACAAACCGATTAACACACTGATGTCCATGGACCTTACACAAAGACGACTGGGCACGACTGCCGGACTAAGCCGACGCCAATCAGTTTCAGTTTTCAGTTTCAGTTTCAGTAGCTCAAGGAGGCGTCACTGCGTTCGGGCAAATCCATATACGCTACACCACATCTGCCAAGCAGATGCCTGACCAGCAGCGTAACCAATCATGTAGTCGGAACCGACGACTGGAAGACGCATTTCCCTTGGTCTCCTGCAGGCCACGCCGACTGCCGTGTCCGAGCAGAACTCCCTCACTCCCCAAAGCACCCGGCTGATAGATTCAGGTTTTGAGTACGTCAGTGATGCAGCTGCACTCACTTAATTCATTTCTCCATGATCTAATAACGCTGTGCACACCCCCCCCCCCCCCCCCCACCCAAAACCCCTATCCTCCTACCTGACATACTTTCTCAGTAACCTCACGTTAACCCCGACACGCTCACACACACACACACACACACACACCGGCACACACATACACAGGCTTCACTCACACACACACACACACACACACACACACACACACACACACACAGAGTGTCATGCTTGTTACACGAATCGTCGCCGCATTGTCTCGCCGCTGTTGAGTGACTGGTCGCCCATGCACTGTTCGCCTGATTTGCCGCTGAGGTCCTCGTCAGTTCTCGTCATGGTTCACGTGACTTTAAAGCCTCCCCCCCCCCCCCCCCCCCCCCCATCCCCCTCCCCTACCTTCATCACCCGTACCCGTCTCAGTGCCCCCCCGCCCCCCCCCCCCCCTTTTTTTTTTTGTTGTCCTTCTAATTTACTTCTTACATTTTTCCCATGGCTTAGATATTAGCTTTGGGTTCAATTAAGTGTGGTAGGTATTCGTAAGTGATGTTTGTGAGGTGTGTCCAAGAAAAAAACAAAAACAAAACAGAAATAAACAGGTGAATAAATAGATAAATAAATAAAAACGAATTAAACATAATGTTAAATTGCTAGAGGCACCAAACGTGAACATCAGTGGTGAAGAACACGCACACGCACACGCACACATACACATACATACATGCACGCACGCACGTACGTACTACATACACAGATAAAGACACACTCACTGACATAAGCACACACACACACACACACACACACACACACACACACACACACACACACACAGATGCGGGTGCGGATGCGGATGTTTTATTCAAATAAAGGCCATTGCCCCTCATGAAGGGGTACAATACATAAACAAGCACAGTCACTGGAGAACATCATGAAGTTGCAACAGATCTGAAATGCAATGCCTTGTACAAGTATACTGACAAGTTCCTTATGACGCTTTCTTTTTCAGATGCTAGAAATAGACTTAGACGAAATGGATTGGGATATCTATAAAAAGCAGGTGGGATGTATCGTACTCTCAAACTGGTTAACTCTCTCCATACGAACCGCGAAAGAGACGACGTTAACAGCGTTTCACCCCAATTACCATCATCAAAATATTGCAAGCGGAAGGCTCTTATACTGAAGACGTGAATGTTGACAAAGAATACCACAATTCTGACGACGGAAGCTAAAGGTTGGGTCATTCAGACACCCACTGGACATCCGAGGGGCCTGTGTAGAGGAGAAGAGAGGACTGGCCGTACTGAGTGGGTTAAAGCAGGACAACATAAAACAAAATGCAGCTCATCTTCATTTAGTTCCACTTTTGCACAACGGACACTTTAAATCGAGTGCAGAATGTTTCCACAGAGAGAGAGAGAGAGAGAGAGAGAGAGAGAGAGAGAGAGAGGATGAAGAGGAATAAAGAGAAGGGCAGGAACAAACAAGCAGACAGACAGACAGACAGACAGACAGAACCCAACTGACATACAAAATCAGTACGATCAACGTTTCATTGACCACAGGCATTTGTTCCTGGTTGTCTTCATTAAAGCCGACAACGTAAAGGTCCCTTTAAAAAAATCTTTCTCTTGACAAAAACCAAACAAAGAGCTTCAAATTTGTCTCGAATTTACATTCTTTTTCCAGAAATATGGAAGACCCCCCCCCCCCCCTCAACACACACACACCCCTCGTGTGTATACGCACGCAAAAGATCAAAATAATACGTACGTTTAAGATAGATACTGTAATCTATGCCAGCGTTCGGCGGGTTCTGAAGACAAGAACATACCCAGCATGCACCCCCACAAAAAACGGAGTATGGCTGCCTACATGGCGGGGTAAATAAATTAAAACGGTCATACACGTAAAATCAGTGTTACATGTGTGTGTGTGTGTGCGTGCGTGCGTGTGTGTGTGTGTGTAGTGTGCGTGACTGAAACCTGATTGAATGACACAGGAAACGAATGATCAGCGCCAAATGACAACCGTTAATCGGCTCGACCCAGGTCAGCAGGCAGCAGCCTGTTGTGCAAATGACTCCGTGTTTGTAAAGCGCTTAGAGCTTGGTCTCTGAGGATACAGATGCGTTATATCAGTAAATATCTATATCATCATCGTCAGTTCTGCCACAGTTCCAGCACCAGCAACTACCTACAGATATCAACGTCAGGTTGTCCGAGCACGGGCCGGAACTGAACATGTCCGACTGATTTGCCACTTCCGGTTTCGCATGCCGCTTTTTTGATCGTGCCGCCAAATAGACCGCTGGAAAGTTCTGCCGGTGCCTTCATGACTTGGAGAGGCGCGTCACATGATTTGTGCTCTCGAAGTTGATTGGCTCTCCGAAATTTCGAGCAACTGAACAAAAGCGATCAGTCGAGAGTGGCAGAACGTGAGAAACAGCAAGCTTCTTTGTTCGATTTCTCTCTCTCTCTCCGATTTCTCTCTCTCTCCGAGGCTCTCTCTCTCTCTCTCCGGCTGTGTGTGTGTGTGTGTGTGTGTGCGCGCGCGCACGCGCGTATGGTAGCAGAACGTGAGAAACAGCAAGCTTCTTTGTTCGATTTCTCTCTCTCTCTCTCTCTCTCTCTCTCTGTGCGCGCGCGTATGGTGGCCGGCACTTCATTAACCAGAGTCTGGTTGTAGCAATGGAGGCTATCAACTGAAGAAATGGAGGACAGCATATGTTTGCTGCTTTTAGTGTCTAAGTCAATCGCCTTTGACATTGCTCGAATTTCGAGTAAAAGTTACTATGCGCACGCGGCGGTAAGATCCAAGACAAGATGGCCGCTGGAACTCTCCAGTGGTCTGTTGCACCTTCACTGAGAGTGGCAGAACGTGAGAAACAGCAGGCTTCTTTGTTCAATCTCTCTCTCTCTCTCTCTCTCAGGTTTCAGTCACACAGTCTTCACTCACACACACACACACACACACACACACACACACACACACACACACACACACTGTGCTGTGCTTGTTACACGAATCGTTTAGTCAATCAGTGGAGGCTTCGCCGCCGGCATTGTCTCGCCGCTGTAAGCCGGTGACTGGTCGCCGTTAACTCACTCAGTACGGCCAGCCCTCTCTTCTCCTCTACACAGATCCCTCGGATGTCCAGTGGGTGTCTCAATGACCCAATCTTTAGCTTCCGTCGTCAGAATTGTGGTATTCTTTGTCAACATTCACCTCTTCAGTATAAGAGCCTTCCGCTTGCAATATTTTGATGGTGGTAATTGGGGTGAAACGCTGTTAACGACGTCTCTTTCGCCGTTCGTACAGAGAGAGTTAAAGGGTGGTGGTGATGAAGGTAGAGGAGGGGTATTCAGGGGGGGGGGGGGGGGGGGGCTTTAAAGTCACGGGAACCATGAAGAAATAGATAAATAAATAAAAACGAATCAAACATAATGTTAAATTGCTAGAGGCACCAAACGTGAACATCAGTGGTGAAGAACACGCACACGCATAAACATACACATACATACATGCACGCACGCACGCACGCACGTACTACATACACAGATAAAGACACACTGTATTACCACCACCACCACCACCATCAGCATCTTTATGGCTTGTCTGCATTTCCTATTTCTATTTCCCCACCTCTCAGTTGTCACACACTGTACCCATACCCAGTCACAACACACACACACACACACACACAAGGCCTGACTAAGCGCGTTGGGTTACGCTGCTGGTCAGGCATCTGCTTCAGTGGCAGATGTGGTGTAGCGTATATGGATTTGTCCGAACTGAACGCAGTGACGCCTCCGTCCTTGAGCGACTGAAACTGAAACTGAAACTCAGTGAAACTGAGACTTTTTATTCTTTTGTTTGTCCTCAGTCAGTCCAGTTTCACCTTCTCGCTTCGTTCAGTCACTTCTCCGCGATCCAGCCTTGTCCGTCTCTCATGAGGGTCAGGGATAGGGGTAGAGAGAGAGAGAGTGTGAGAGAGACAAGACAAGATTCAAGATTCAAGATTCAAAAACTTTATTACTCAAGGACAAAGATTTTAGGCATCGCCCAGTCTTCCAATCTGTCCCCTTGTGACAACCGAATAACAATAACAACATTAACGATAACGACACAACAATAATAATTTTTGTTAACACTGCTACATCCACTGCTACTACAACGAAGAAATGATCAGTCACCATCATCATCATTAACATCGTAAAAAGTAATAAAACGAACGCATTCACACATTCATATCCATACACATGCACACACTCTCTCCACCCAATACACACACACACACACACACACACACACACACACATATAAATATATACTTATGCACATACAGAGACATGACCGAAGTGAGAAACATATAGCGGACATAAAGAAAACAGAGAAACACAAGAAAGTGATTAATTTGCTGATGCAGATGTTACAGGTAATAACATCCAATTTACAGGCGAACAAGTAAAAACATAAAAGCACAAAGGTAGAAATAAAATAAATTCACTGCATGTAGGTATAGATACAAAGACAAGACAAGACAAATGGTTTATTGACTTAAGCCTTGCTCATATCAGGGGAAGGGGGGGGGAGGGGAAATCAAAAGCACCAAAACATGTAAAATGTTCTTCCACACTCTCCGATACACACATACGCGCGCACACTGAGACGAGAGCGAGACACACACACACACACACACACACACACACACACACACACACAGAGTGAAAGAGAGAGAGACAGACAGACAGAGACAGAGAGAGACAGACAGAGAGAGAGAGAGGCAGGCAGGCATTGCAGGCAGACAGAGAGACAGACAGACTCAGAGACAGAGACAGAGACAGGCAGAGAAAGAGAGAAGGAATGAAAGAAAAGAAAATGGGTGGGATGGGAGGAAGAGAGGAAAGGAAAGAGTGGTAGAAGGAAGGAAGGAAGGAAGGAAATAGAGGGAAGGAATTCAGGAATCAGAGACCGGGGAAAAGATCTGATTCCACGCTCTCTTCCACGTTTTTTTTTTTTCAGTTGAAGAACTTGAACGCACAAACACACCGGCGTACACGCACAAACATGATTATACAGCATCAGTATCCTACATTCATCCATCCAGACATTCATTACTGTGAGTTCACAAATCGTGTACCGTGAAGGAGACACTGATATAGGCGGACAGTAAAAACTGAAAAGAGTTCCTGAAATTCACCCACGGTGAGTTTAAAGCGCTTGAACTCACAAACACACCGTACACGCACAAACATGATTATACAGCATCAGTATCCTACATTCATCCATCCAGACATTCATTACTGTGAGTTCACAAATCGTGTACAAGGAGACACTGATATAGGCGGACAGTAAAAACTGAAAAGAGTTCCTGAAATTCACTCACGGTGAGTTTAAAGCGCTTGAACTCACAAACACACCAGCGTACACGCACAAACATGATTATACAGCATCAGTATCCTGCATTCATCCATCCAGACATTCATTACTGTGAGTTCACAAATCGTGTACCGTGAAGGAGACACTGATATAGGCGGACAGTAAAACTGAAAAGAGTTCCTGAAATTCACCCACGGTGAGTTTAAAGCGCTTGAACTCACAAACACACCAGCGTACACGCACAAACATGATTATACAGCATCAGTATCCTACATTCATCCATCCAGACATTCATTACTGTGAGTTCACAAATCGTGTACCGTGAAGGAGACACTGATATAGGCGGACAGTAAAAACTGAAAAGAGTTCCTGAAATTCACCCACGGTGAGTTTAAAGCGAAGGTAGAGATGGACGGAGAAGCAGCAGAAAAGTCGGGAATGGGTTGGTCAGGTGGTAGATACACAATCATACTACTTCAGTGCACACACGCATCGCCAATGCTGTACCCCTGCCCTGTGCCCAGTCACAGTACACGCAGACACACACGCACGCACGCGCGCGCGCACACTCACACACGGACACACACACACACACACACATATATATACACACACACAGTGATAGACAGTACATGACCGTACTATTTCAGTGCATACACATGTCAGGAACACTGTACCCCTCCCCAATGCCGCCCAGTTTGTACACACACACACACACACACACACACACGCACACACACACACGGACACATACACACACGTACACGCACACACACACACGCGACCACACACGTACACACACACACACACACACACGGACACTCACACACCCACAAGGACACACACGCACACACACACACACACACACAGAGTCTCTCTCTCTCACACACACACACACACACACACAGTCTCTCTCTCTCTCTCTCACACACGCACAGTCTCTCTCTCTCACACACACACACACACAGTCTCTCTCTCTCGCTTTCTCTCTCTCTCTCACACGGACACACACACACACACACACACAGAACAACCAGATGCCAGCAGCAACAGCTAGCCAGCCATTCATGCCACGTCAGCAAGTGCCGGTATGAGGCCTGAGTTCCCACAGTCAGTCCGCTGTATAGCCACCATCATCACCACCACCACCACCACCACCACCACCACCATCAGCATCTTTACTGGCTTGTCTGCATTTCCTATTTCTATTTCCCCACCTTTTCCTCCTCCCTCCCACATTCACACACACGCCCGCGCGCAAGCACGCACAGACACACACACACACGATCCCACTCCCACTCCCACATCCGCACACACACACACACACATACACGTCATGCGCGCTTTTCTTTAAAACTCACTTGAGTACTCAAACACAGACACACACACACACATGCACACACACACACACACACGTCTAGCGCGCTTTTCTGTAAAACCCACTCACTTTGGGTACCATACTTCAAGTCCACACATTTTATCTCTTTCCTCTTTCCGTTCCGTGACATGCGTTCACACACCACACCACACCACTCCCGACACTAACACACGCAGCAACCATCGTGCCCTCAAAAACCACCCCAGCCCTCTTCCTAACTGGCTCCAACTTTCAAAAACAACCTATCAAAATTGGGTTACAGTTTCCCTCGGCTACTTGCCACGTGTGTCAGTGTCTTCCCTAGTACATGGTTCCAGTCCTTTTAGTTTTACAGGCACCAAGTGCCACATCACAACCCCCGCCAGCGAAATACTGCCGCTGCTGATGCTGATGCTGATGCTGCTAGTTGATGCCCGCAAGGCCAACTACTGCAGCAAGCGGGACGGAGCCAGACTTGACGACTGTTACCGCCTCTGACTGTCAGCTCTCACCAAGCAGGCAGCACAGGCAGGCAGGCAGGCAGTCGGCAGTGTGGTCTGAGACTGAGAGGAGAGTGAGAGAGAGAGAGAGGAGAGGGCCCACCAGAGATTTACTTTCTGGTGTGTAGACTGACTTGTCTGCCAGTAGACTCAGGAAGAAGAATTCTTGAGTGACTGGCCAGGAGTTCGTCAAGCTCCAAACTCTCTGTTTTCTTGTCTCGGCGGTGTTTGGCCCGTCCAAGTCTCGTGCCATCATCCGCGGACTGGCACTTCGTGTTGTAAAAAAAAAAAAGTTCCAGACTTTTGTCGGAGAGAAGAAAACAGATAGCCAGAAGCTTAGCCTCCGCTAAGGAAACTTGACAAGGCGGAGATAGTGGGGGTTTTGGTGTGTTTTTTTCCGGAACGATGCACTGTTTGTGATCTGTTCTGAGAAAGACTGGGGTGTTGTTTGTTTTTTTAAAGCTACTTTGGAAGTCAAGATAGAGAGAAGGACGGAACAAGTGGATGAGGACATGAAGGAATGAGACAGATCCTGAAGGAGGAGATACACGGAGACAGGACGGCGTCTGTCCTGAGAGAGAAGGAGGGAGGAGGAGGAGGAGGAGGAGAAGGGAGGAGGAGAGGAAGGATGGGGGTGTTGCAGGTGACCATGGTGACAGGGGTCTGTCTTCTGCTGGTTCTGCAGGTCGTCACTGCTGCCAACATCCGTCATCTGCCCTCAGGTCAGTTTGTGTGTTTTGTATTGTGTTGTATTGTATTGTATTGTATTGTATTGTATGGTACTGGTGGTTTTTTGACTCACTTGTGTAAACAAAGTGAGTCTATGTTTTAACCCGGTGCTCGGTTGTCTGTGTGTGTGTGTGTGTGTGTCTGTGTGTGTGTGTGTCCGTGGTAAACTTTAACATTGACATTTTCTCTGCAAATACTTTGTCAGTTGACACCAAATTAGGCATAAAAATAGTTAAGATTCAGTTCTTTCCAGTCATCTTGTTTAAAACAATATTGCACCTCTGGGATGGGCACAAAAAAAAAAAAGAAAAAAAAGAAGCCTAATTATATACAAACTGCATTTACTGTTATATTTATATTTTTTGTATTCTCTAAACTTGGCACTTTGATCTGATATTCCGACCCAACACCAAGAGCAGTCATTATTATCATTTTTTGTTCAAACAGGAACTTCTTTTGCTAAGCATGGAAGTTTTACTTATTTTGCAAACGTTTTGGTGCAGATAGTAAAAAGGGGAAAATACTCTGTAATTAATGCTAGGGGACTTAATTTGCTTTAAACTGATCTGTCTCATCTTAAACATTACATTTTGAAATTATACTCAATACATAAAAAGCTTGTGTGTTTTACTCTCAGTCACAAGTGAGTCTTGAAGGCCTTGCCTCTCTTGTTTTGGTTTTTTTGGGGGGGTTCACAACAGATTTCTGTGTGTGAAATTCGGGCTGCTCTCCTCAGGGAGAGCGCGTGGCTACACTGACTGACAGCACCACACTTTTTTTTTCTTTCGTTTTTTTTCTGCCTGCAATTATAATTATTTGTTTTTCCTATCGAAGTGGATTTTTTCTACACAATTTTCGCCCAAGGACAACCCTTTTGTTGTCGTGGGTTCTTTTACGTGCGCTAAGTGCATGCTGCATACGTGACTTCGGTTTATCTGAATGACTGTTTATTTATCTGTTTATTTATTCATTTGTTTCTTTGTTGGCTCGCTTGTTGGTTGTTTTTTAATGCCTGCTGGCTGTATATTATATATTTGTTAAAAAATGTCCCTCGGTCTCTGACAGAGAGCGGGAAAAAAATCTCTTAGTTCTTCAAGTTTGCATCCAGTTTGATATCCAAACTCTCTCTATATCTGTCTCCCTCCAATGTGGAGCTTTTGTCGTTTCTTGTAGGTTTTTGTGTGTGTGTGTGTGTGTGTGTGTGTGTGTGTGTGTTAACCTGAAGGCAGTGATTGGTTTCATACCTCAGACAGGGGCAAAGCAGTGGCAAAGTGATGCTGGCTGGGTTGGTAGGTAGATTGGCTGGTTGGTTCCACTGGTCCGAATATATTGATGGACTATTGAGCTCCATGGTTGGTTCGGTTGGTTGGTGGGTTGGTTGTAGGTTGGTGGTGATTACACCTGGCTGGTTGTTAGATTAGATGCTTGTGAGCTTCCTTGATTGCCTTGAACATTTTTTTTTAGGATGTTTATCAGTTTCCCCCACCCTGTATTTCAATATTCTTTGTTTTGTTTTGCTGTCATTTCTTTTCTCGTTGGAATCATTGCCATCACCATCACTGTCATTGTTGTTGTCATCATCATCATCATCATTGCCATCTTTATGACTGAGATTATTGTCGCTTTCGACCGCAAGTTAACCATGCACCATGCTTCTTTGTTCAGACTGGTGCATCATCATTGTTGGAATTATCTGCGTGAGATTTCCTTTGTGCTTTGTGGGTGAAGGACGTGGCAATATCTGTGTACCTTGTGGATTAGCTGCAATGGGAAACCATTTACAGCTTAGTCTTTTGTGAAGGACTATGACTCTCAAACTAGGAGGCAAAATTGCACTAGCTCTTAGTGCTGCAGCCTTGTGGGCTAGTTGGCCTTTGGGAACCATCCCAACGCCGACTGTCCTAAAAACCCTCTTGGCCGAGAGAGTGGGGATGTACTTGGACAAGACACTCTCCACTATAATCAAATTCTAGCCCAAATAGTCGGAACAGCAGTTGCCTCCTCTGCTGCTCTGATGGTCATAGTTGGACACGACTGACTATCATATATATCTAAAGTGACTTTTGTCTGTTACCAGTCTAAAGTGACTTTTGTCTGTCTGTCTGTCTGTCTGTCGGCCTTCTCCTTTCTGTTTCTGTGTGTATAGATGTCTGTGCCTGTCATTGTGTATTTGTATCTCTGTGTGTCTGTCTGCCTTCCTTTCTCTTTCTTGCTTTGTCCAACACCCCCCCCCCCTCCCCTCTCTCTTTCTCTGTCTGCCTGCCTCTTGCTTTCTTTCTTTGCCCCCCTTCCTCTCTCTCTCTTTCTCTGTATCTGTCTGCCTTCCTCTCTCTTTCTTGCTTTGCCCCCCCCCACTCCGCCCACCCCCCTCCTCCTCTCCCTCTGCATTTGTCTGCCTGCCTCTCTTTTTCTTTCTTTGTTCCCCCTCTCTCTCTTTCTCTGTATCTGTCTGCCTTCCTCTCTCTTTCTTTCTCCCCCACCTCCCTCTCTCTTTCTCTGTATCTGTCTGCCTTCCTCTCTCTTTCTTGCTTTGCCCCCCCCTCCTCCCCCTCCCCCTCTGCATTTGTCTGCCTGCCTCTCTTTCTTTCTTTGTTCCCCCCTCTCTTTCTTTCTCTGTATCTGTCTGCCTTCCTCTCTCTTTCTTTCTCCCCCCTCTCTCTCTTTCTCTGTATCTGTCTGCCTTCCTCTCTCTTTCTTTCTCCCCCCCTCCCTCTCTCTTTCTCTGTATCTGTCTGCCTTCCTCTCTCTTTCTTTCTCCCCCCTCTCTCTCTTTCTCTATATCTGTCTGCCTATCTCTTTCTTTCTCTCCCCCCCTCCTCTCTCTTTCTTTCTCTCCCCCCCTCCTCTCTCTTTCTCTGTATCTGTCTGCCCTCCTCTCTCTTTCTTCCCCCCCTCTCTCTTTCTCTATATCAGTCTGCCTATCTCTTTCTTTCTCCCCCCCCCCCTTCCTCTCTTTCTTTCTCTCCCCCCTCTCTCTCTCTTTCTTTCTCCCCCCCCCCTCTCTCTCTCTTTCTCTGTATTTGTCTGCCTTCCTCTCTCTTTCTTTCTCCCCCCCCCTCCTCTCTCTTTCTTTCTCCCCCCTCTCTCTCTTTCTTTCTCCCCCTCTCTCTCTCTCTGTATCTGTCTGCCTTCCTCTCTCTTTCTTTCTCCCCCCCCCCCTCTCTCTTTCTCTATATCTGTCTGCCTATCTCTTTTTTTCTCCCCACCCCCACCCCCCGCTCTCTCTCTCCTTCTCTGTATCTGTCTGCCTTCCCCTCTCTCTTTCTTTGTTTCTCCACCTCCTCTCTTTTTCTCTATATCTGTCTGCCTATCTCTTTCTTTCTCTCCCCCCCCACCCCCTGCTCCCCGCTCTCTCTCTCTCCTTCTCTGTATCTGTCTGCCTTCCCCTCTCTCTTTCTTTGTTTCTCCACCTCCTCTCTTTTTCTTCATATCTGTTGTGTCTGTCTGTCACCCACTCTTTGTCTGTCTGACGTCGCTCTCTCTCTTTCTGTCTGTCTGCCTGTCTGTCTTTCTCTCTCTCTGTGCCCCTTTCTCTGCTTGTGCCTGTCTGTCTGCCTCTCCTTCTCTCTGTGTCTTTCTGTATCTGTTTCTGTGTCTGTCTGTCGCCACCTTGCTCTGTATGTCTGTATCTGTCTGTCTGTCTGACTGTATGTCTGTCTGTCCTCATCTCGCTGTGTATGTCTGTATCTGTCTGTCTGTCTGTCGCCATCTTGGTCTGTATGTCTGTATCTGTCTGTCACCATCTCGCTCTGTCTGTCTGTATCTGTCTGTCTGTCTGTCCCTATCTCGCTCTGTATGTCTGTATCTGTCTGTCAGTCTGTCCCTAACTCGTTCTGTATGTCTGTATCTGTCTGTCTGTCAGTCTGTCCCTATCTCGTTCTGTCTGTCTGTCTGTCAGTCTGTCCCTATCTCGCTCTGTATGTCTGTATCTGTCTGTCTGTCAGTCTGTCCCTATCTCGCTCTGTATGTCTGTATCTGTCCCAATCTTGTCTGTATCTGTCTGTTTTCATCTCTCTCTCTCTCACTGTATCAGCTATCTGCCTCTCTCTCTCTCTCTCTCTCTCTGTGTCTCACACTCTGGGTGTGTGTGTGTGTGTGTGTGTGTGTGTGTGTGTGTGTGTGTGTATGTGTCTGTTCTGCTTGCACTACACCGCAATGTTGTGGGCTATCAGGTATCTGGCTGTGAGACATATGATGTTTGTTTGGCAGCGAGACTGGCTGGCATTTTTCTTGGGCTTGCCAAGTTGGTTGTGACATTATTTCCTCAGTGTTCTCCCTTTCCTATTTCATTTTGGTATGTCTTTTTTTTTTCTTTTTTTTTTCCTGATTGTTTCTTGTTGTTTACTCTCTCCCCCCCTATCGCCCCCCCCCCTCCCCCCATCCCCTCCTCTCTCTCCCTCTCTCATCTTTCTTTTTCCATGCAGCTTCATTTAATTTTTTTAAAATTTGTTGTTTGATTGTTTATTTATTTGTTTGTTTGTTTATTTATGTATTTATTTATTCATTATTTATTTATTTATGTATTTATTTATCAATTTATTCATTTATTTATTTATTCGTTTATTTATTTATTCATTTATCTATGTTGCAGTTTTCATAGTACTGAACATCGCTCTGTGTGTGTGTGTGTGTGTGTGTGTGTGTGTGTGTGTGTGTGTCAGAGACAGAGAGAGAGAGACAGAGAGAGAAAGACAGAGAGAGAGAGAGAGAGCATAATGATTCCTCGAAAGTGGTGTTGGTTTTTTTTGTTTTATTTTAGAGAATTGAAATTGTATCGATTGTAATACCATACAGTGTTTTGAGAGGGGCGGTGGCTTTTAATTAAAAAAAAAAAAAAGGAAAAAGAAAAAAAAAGAAGCTTGCAATATATGATTTGTATACTTGCATGTCTGTTTCTCTGTTTCCCTAAGTCACAGAGCAGCCAGTCATGCTCTGTGTTGGGATGGGGATAATGTGTGTACAGGCAGGGTATGTCTGTGTTTTCATAGCCTGCACAATCCCTACAAGGGAGAATGGGGGATCTTCAACAAGGTAAAGTGTCTGTTATTCTCTTCAGCCTACATGACAACAGTCTATTGTACTGTTGATATATATATATATAGCTCTGTGAAGGATGAACACCCGCTGTATGCACTGTTGATATATACAGCTCAGCAACACACACACACACACACACACACACACCAATCTTTTGCACTGTTGATATATACAGCTCAACAATACACACACACACACACACACACACACACACACACACATACACACACGCACACACACACACACCAATCTTTCGCACTGTTGATATACACAGTGCAGCAACAGACAGACAGACAGACAGACAGACAAACAGACAGACACACACACACACACACCAATCTTTTGCACTGTTGATATATACAGCTCAGCAACACACACACACACACACACACACACACACACACTACTCTGCTGTACTGATGATATATACCCAGATTCAAACACTCAACTGTTGGCCGCTGTTCCTTCTCTGTTTCTGGACCTTGCGAATGGAATGAACTTCCTTTTTCGCTTCGTCAAGTCTCCACACTCAGCTCTTTCAAGTCTGGCCTTAAAACCCACCTCTTCCCAAAATAGCCTCCCTTGCCTGCCCTTCCTTATCTTTAGTTTCAACAGTTTTAGAGTTATGCATGCGTGTGAATGACTGGTGCGAAAGCGCTTTGATTTGTCTCTGCACAAGATCCAGCGCTATATAAATACCATTATTATTATTATTATATATACAGCTCTATGACACAGACACAGACACAGACACACACACACACACACACACACTGCTGTTAGTGTTGATACACACATCTCAGTGACAAACACACACACACACACAGAATCAAAGGCTCATGGTATAGAACAGAAATGCATGTCTTTATGATCAGTAGGGGGGGGGGGGGAACCCCAAAAAACCTCTGAGCTTTTCAAATTCTGCAGGGGTTTGAATCTTGTGTCTTCTTCAAGAAGTAGCTGACTACTAACCACAAACCACCAATCACACCTATCATCAGTGATTGAATTTTTGACTCACTTGTGTAAACAAAGTGAGTCTATGTTTTTACCCAGTGTTCGGTTCTGTGTGTGTGTGTGTGTGTGTGTGTCCATGTGTCTGTGTGTCCGTGGTAAACTTTAACATTGACATTTTCTCTGCAAATACTTTGTCAGTTGACACCAAATTTGGCATAAAAATAGGAAAAATTCAGTTCTTTCCAGTCATCTTGTTTAAAACAATATTGCACCTCTGGGATGGGCACAAAAAAAAAAGGAAAAAAAAGAAGCCTAATTATATGCAAACTGCATTTACTGTTATATTTATATTTTTTGTATTCTCTAAACTTGGCACTTTGACCTCCTATTCTGACATAACAACAAAAGAAGTCATTATTATCATTTTTTGTTCAAACAGGAACTTCTTTTGCTAAGCATGGTATTTTTATTTATTTTGCAAACGTTTTGATGCAGATAGTAAAAATGGGAAATTACTCTGTAATTAATGCTAGGGGACTTAATTTATCACAAGTGAGTCTTGAAGGCCTTGCCTCTCTTGTTTTTTCTTCTGCCTGATGGGTGCAGTGGCTGGATACTTCGAGCAATGGATTCTCATTGGGGTTCCCAGAGTTTGAGAACCCCAGAAGAAGAAGTAGAAGAAGAGGAATAATAATAATAATTGTTATTATTATTATTATTATTATTCTACATCCATCATTGCAACTACATCATCATCATCACCACCACAGCATCTTCCTCCTCCACCACCACCATCATTATCATTGTTCTCATCATTATAATCATCTTTGATGAAGGGAGTGTATAATAAAAAAAAAGAAAAAAAAATTAAAGTTAAAAAAAGACTCTAACTCATTTTCATGAACAAAGAAAGTGAAAGAAAGGATTATCAACATAATTATAATCATCTTTGATGAAGGGAGTGTATAATAATAAATAATAAAAAAAAAAAATTTAAGTTAAAAAAAGACTCTAACTCATTTTCATGAACAAAGAAAGTGAAAGAAAGGATTATCGCCAGACAAAGCTGGAAGGTTGCAGGTCTCCTCCACTAAACAGCTTAGTACAGCTGGAAACATGAGAACTGTGATCTTTTGCCAATCTTACCAACATAAACAAAGACACTGCCCCCTCACCCCCACCACCCCCCACCGCTCCCCCCCCTCCTTACCTGATTCCTTCAACATCCCCTCTGGCTGAACCTCCACTCCCTACCCCCCCAACTCCCCTCACCTTGGCTTTTTCCCCTCCCTCTGGTCCAAAGGTCCAACCAAGGCATCCAGGTCAGGGTCATCAGAGTTGTAGGCCTTGGGCAGAGTTACAGGCCTTGAGCCGGGGTGGTGGGGAGTAGAGGGGGGTGTGGGGGGGTTCCACGACAGGCACTTGAAAAAGAAAACACCTGCCACATGATGTTGGGTTTTTTTGGGTTTTTTTTAAATAATTATTATCATTATTATTTTTTTTTCTTTTTCTTTTTTTTTAATATAATTCCATGACATCTTCCCAAGCTTGAACTTATAAATCAAGTCTCTTACACAGTTGTGGGCATATACTGGTATCATTTACCCTTATAAATGGGTGATTGCCAGAGCACTGAGTCTAATTTTACTTGTAGCTGTACAAATGCCATTGTTATTGTTATTATGATGATTATTATTAGTGTCATCATTATCATTCCTGTTCTTATCAATATTATTATTACTACTACTACTACTACTATTATTATCATTATTAAAAGAATTAACAAAACACAACAGAGTCTATAAAAGCATCTACTCAGAAAATGAGAAGACATTCAAAAAAGAAAATCATAATTCTTCCAATAAATATTTTGTAAAGAATAAAAGATTACATAATATTGTTCACACCATGGTGGACACAATTCATGTAAGCAATATGTATGCTCATGAACCAGTACATGATTACGAATATCAAAAGCAACTGATCACTCTAATCATTTCATATGTGATTACAATGCATATAGTATTAGTTGATTTTTGTTATATATATATAGATATCTATCTGTGTAGATTATGAAAACAACTTATGGAATAAATGTAATTTGATATGATTTTTACCCTGTGTGCAGTTTGTGAAGTCATCCTGTATACAAACTCAGTATAAGAAAACAAATGTCAAGTATGTCCTAAGTCAATGAAAAATACAGAGAAAAAAAAAGATATATATATATATATATATATATATATATATATATAAAAGAAAGAAAGAAAAGAAACTGATGTTTAAAATATTTTATGTGTATATTTGTGTGGGGTGTTTGAGTGAATGCTTTTAGTTCTATTGTAAAGCATATAGAGCTGCAAGAATATGTTTTAGTAATTAAGACGTCTTGATAAACCAACCAACCAACCAACCAACCAAGCAAATAAATAAATGAATAAATAAATAAATAAATAGATAATCAATGAATGACTGAATAAATACATAAATAAATGAAACAAAATAATGAATGACTGAATAAATTAATAAATAGATAAACAAATAAACAAACAAACAAAACAGAAAAAAATCAGGAAGATAGCAGAGAAAGAGAGGGGGGGAAAAAAAGAAGAAAAAGATGGTGGTGGAAAGAAAGAAAGTATGAATGAATGAGTGAAGGAATAAATCACTCACTCATTCCCTGGGGTCGTTGGGGTGACATGAGGAAGATGTCATAGCTCGCCACGCAGTTCTGTTGGCAGCTGTCGTGAGGAGATCTGGCATTGTCATTTTGGTCCATTCCTTGACGTTGTCGGTCCAGCTCTTTCTCTGCCACGACCCTATCTGCGCCCTCCCTCTACAGTCCCTTGCAGGATGGTTTTGGAGAGGGTGTTATTTCGTATGACGTGACCAAACCATGCCATCTTCTGTCGTTTGACAGTCACCAGCAGTGGTTCTTGGGGCCCAACAAGGTTGCTGACCAGGTTCCGCACACAGTCATTGGTCTTGTGCTCCTTGTAGGAGATGTGTAGTAGTCTCCTCAAGCACTCCTTAAGGAATAAATAGGAACAGAGTAATAAAGAAGAAACATAAGTAAATAAACAAATCCATATGATATAAAGAAAAGACCTACATCTGATAATACTTATGTCTTCTTTTTTTTTCTTTCTTCATTTCTTTGCTCTTCTTATTGTTCTTGTTCTTCTTCTCATAATTAAAAAAAAAAAAAAATTTTTTGTTTGTTCTGTTTTGTCTTCTTAAAAAAAATTGCTTACACTTTTATTTCTCACACATACACAGTTCTATGTTTGTGTGTGTTGTAATCATGGACAGCTGTATGCTTTGCATTTCATTAACCACTTAATTGCTACATTTTTATCTGGACTTTGTTCCACTGTTGGACTGCATGTGGAGTGATGGCCTAGAGGTAACGCGTCCGCCTAGGAAGCGAGAGAATCTGAGCGCGGTGGTTCAATTAACGGCCCAGCCGCCGATATTTTCTCCCCCTCCACTAGACCTTGAGTGGTGGTCTGGACGCTAGTCATTCGGATGAGATGATAAACCGATGTCCTGTGTGCAGCATGCACTTAGCACACATAAAAGAACCCATGGCAACAAAAGGGTTCTTCCTGGCAAAATTCTGTAGAAAAATCCACTTGGATAGGAAAAACAAATAAAACTGCAGGCAGGAAAAAAAAAAGAAAAAAAAAAGGGTGGCGCTGTAGTGTAGCGACGCGCTCTCCCTGGGGAGAGCAGCCCGAATTTCACACAGAGAAATCTGTTGTGATAAAAAGAAATTCAAATACAAATGACTTTTGTCCAGCAAAACCGGTCTCACCACTTAGAAAGCGGTTTAAATTCATGCCACAAAGATCACTTCTGATTGCTTCTGTCACTTAATTTTTTTCTTTTAACACATCTCTTGTTATTTATTATGATGATTATTATGAGCACATCACTCCTATTTTGCAACATCTCCATTGGCTCCCTGTCTCACTCAGGACCTTGCATTTGGAATGAACTTCCTCTTTCACTTTGTCAGGTCTCCGCACTCATATCAGCTCTTTCAAGTCTGGCCTTAAAACCCACCTCTTCACAAGATAGCCCCCCTCCCCTGCCTCTTCCTTGTCTTCATTTTTTTTTTCTTCAGTTTTTGAGTTATGCATGCATGTGAATGACTGGTGTGAAAGCGCTTAGATTTGTCTCTGCACAAGATTCAGCGCTATCTAAATACTATCATTATTATTGTTGTTATTATTATTCCGCTCCTCCTCTCTTTTCCTCCTATATTCTCTTCTCTATATAGCCTCTCCCCCCCAACCCCCCACCCCCTTAACCCTCCCACCTCCCTCAAGCTCCCCACACCCCCCTCCCCCCACACACACATACCCCACTTTTTTTCTTTTCTTTTTTTAAAGACAAACAGGACATATATATATATATATGCCTCTATATTTAAACATGTTGACAGATTCTCATTAAATTTTGGCATGGTAATGTAATTAAGTAACACTTCTGATATCATCACAGCGGAGTGCACATGCAGGTGTGTGTGCTCAGCACATGTGCGTTTATGTTCTTCGCAACAGGATATGTATATTTTAGGAAGGAGTGGGGGGTTGTGGGTGGGTGTTAACTGTTCTGCAGAACTTTATGATACACATCAAACTTTTGAACCGGTTGCCCAAAAGCCCAGCTCCCCACTCAACCCACTGTATCTCCTCCTTCTGGTTCATTGCCTCATGTGCAGCCTTGCCAAGACATTGGCCTGTGCATCTGTTTTCATCTTCATGTTCTTTTTGTGCTTCTTCTTCTTTCATTTCTTCTTGATCTGCTTAATTCTTCTTCTTCTTTGTCTCCATCTATATCTTCTTCTATGTTTCCATCTTGGACATGCAACTGCAGGTTGTTGTGTTTTAATAATAAAAAAAAAATTAGATCTCGCTTTGGCTTAAAATTGCTACAGAAGTAACATCCATACCTGTCCATTAAAATTAGTAACCCCCCCCCCCCCCCACCCCAGAAAAAAAAAAAAAAGAAAGAGAGAGAGAGAATTGGGTCGACCTTCTCTTTGATACCTCCCCCCCTCCCAAAATAAATAGATATAAGGTCAAATAAAGACCTGATAACCACTGCCAATTTGTCTTCCAACCCCACCCCAACCTTCCCCTTCCTTTTCTCTCTCCTTTTTTTCTGTTTTTATTTTGAATTATCGTTCAGCACATATGAGAGGGTTTTGTAAATTGGGAGTCTTTCATGTCAGCACCTTTAAAATGGGTTTTTAATTTTTTTATCAGCAATGGAGTCTTCAATATCAGCACCTTAAAAATGTTATTTTTATATCAGCAATCGAAACCCATGTGTGATCATCAGACGAGGAATGGGGCCAACTGCGTTTATAAAGGAAGTGGTATTATTATGGGAACAAAATGTCCAATTACCTGTTTCATAGATCCGGACTACTTCGACCTTATTCATTTTTAATCCAAAGTTTTTTTCTAAGGAGACAAAGCCGACATGGCGTGTAGTGGAGGAATGCTTGCAATATTACCGTGGAACGATTCTCTATACAGCTTTATGCTTGACCAACTGGGGGCGGGGGGGAGAAGAAGAAAAAAAGAAGAAAATTTTTTTTTTGTAGGTTTTTCCCATTCTTACCGGATCAGTAATATATTTTGCTGCGGAAAGCAAACATCTGTCAATGGAACGGGTGGTGACTGAAGTGGCGTTTCAGTTCAAACCTTCCAATTTGCGACGCCCGACAAAATACATAAATGCCACAAACATCACCAGAACTTTTTTTTTTTTTTTTTTTTTTTGTTAAAGCAGACGATTTCGAACCGTGACGCGACCCGCTACGTAATCAAAATGTCCTCCCTCCACCAGAAGGGAGATAACTGAATTAAGGGCCCCCGGGTGGAAAAGTCTGGAAGGGGAAATTACTCGGTCTGCTTCCTGGGACAACTCCGTTCAGGCAACACAGAGCAACCCAACGTGATGTTATCAGTCTGTTCCCAACACCAGCTTTTCGCTGACTCGACAAGTAAAGCCGTATCAGAGTATACCTCTCTCTAGCAGTTTGGCATGCGTTGTTTTTGTTGTTGTTGTTGCTGTTTTTAACCACCCCTTCCTCTTCTCCCAACTGTGTTACACTCGCGCATAGACTGATTCTGTTTTACGCCAGGGGAAAGAAAAGGGGGGAAAAAAAAAAGAATAACACAGCACGTGTGTAAATGAATATGATTATATTAATTAGAAATATGAGTTACAAAATGGCATCTCTGCCGTGGTCATCTTGGTCTATTTCCGGCCTCAAGTTAGTTCAGTCGCATGCACGATTGCGCAAAGGTGACTCAGTGCGAAAAGAGTAAATTGATGAAGGCTTACTTTCACGTTTAGAAGTATACTTTTATGATGGACACAGCAACAAACTGGATAAATAAAACATATCACTGAAAGTACAACATCATTACTAACCCTCTCTCTCTCTCTCGCTCTGTGTGTGTGTGTGTGTGTGTGTGTGTGTGTGTGTGTGTGTGTGTGTGTGTGTCTCTTTTCACGGACGAACGAATGACTAGCGAGTGCAAGCGTATTAATTAAAGACACACACATGCACACACTCCCACATACACCTGCCCACTGGTTGCACTGCACCCACCGACACCCTACGCCCCCCCCCCCCTCCCCCCGCCCCCCCACTCCTACGCCCACACATTCACACCTACACGCCTACACACACACACACACACACACACACACACACACACACACGCAAACACACACACACACGCACACTCACACGCACGCAAACACACACACACACACACTCACGCGCACGCAGAACACACACACACACACACACACACACACACACACACACACTGGATTTGATGTGAGGTAAGCATGCATAAAACAGACACGCAGTGATGGGCAGCAGTCTGATAATTATTACCGCTGTGATGTATTGTGGGGTCCCGCTTCCGTCTAAAAACACTTATAGTGAATAGACGTTAAACTGAAGAAAACGCAAACACACACACACACACACACACACACACACACACACACACACACACACACACACACACGCACGCACACACACACACACACACATACACTGGATTTGATGTGAGGTAAGCATGCACAAAACAGACACGCAGTGATGGGCAGCAGTCTGATATTACCGCTGTGCTGGCATTGTGGGGTCGCGCTTCAGTCAGAAACATCGAGCTCTAGATCTGGTCAGGGGGAAATCTCACGCCCTATCTCTGCCCCTACCCCCTTGCTCCTGTGTGTGTGTGTGTGTGTGTGTGTGTGTGTGTGTGTGTGTGTGTGTGTTTGTCCTTCTCTCTCTCTCTCTCTCTCTCTCTCTCTCTCTTCCTCTCTCCCCCCCTCTCCCGCCGTCTTCTGTCTGTCTGTCTGTCTCTCCCTTCCCTTTCTCCCCTCTCTCCCTCTCCCCCCTCTTCTCTCTCTCTCTCTCTCTCTCTCTCTCTTCCTCTCTCCCCCCTCTTCTGTCTGTCTGTCTCTCTCTCTCTATCCCTCCCTCTCTCTCTCTCCCTCTCTCTCCCCTCTTTGTCCCCTCTCTCCCTTCCCCCTCCCTCTTCTCCCCCCCTCTCTCTCTCCCTCTCTTTCCCTCCCTTTCTCCCCTCTCTCCCTCTCACCCCCCCCCCTCTTCTCTCTCTCTCCCCCCCTCTTCTCTCTCTCTCTCTCTCTCTCTCTCTCATTATTATGTCGTAATGATTGTACATTGAAAACAAAACGAAACGTTGCTGTGGGTCTCATTGTAAGTGACATTGCGTGGCGAGTAGCTTTAATTTGTCGTGCCGCATTGCTGGATGGGCTGAACAGCTTATTAATAGCAAGGGAAAAAAATCGTTTCTACCTTTGTTTCTTCTCTCTCTCTCTTTCTTTCTCTCTCTCTCTCTCTCTCTCTCTCTCTCCATCTCTCTCTCTCTCTCTCCCTTTCTTTCTTTCTCTCTCTCCATTTCTCTCTCTCCCTTTCTTTCTCTCTTTCAATCTCTCTCTCTCTCTCTCTCTCTCTCTCTCTCTCTCTCTCTTTCTCTCTCGCCATCTCTCTCTCTCTCCCTCTCTCTCTCTCTCAATCTTTCTCTTTCTCTTTCTCTCTCTCTCTCTCTCTCTCTCTCTCTCTCTCAATCTTTCTCTTTCTCTTTCTCTCTCTCTCTCTCTCTCTCTCTCTCTCTCTCAATCTTTCTCTTTCTCTCTCTCTCTCTCTCTCTCTCTCTCTCTCTCTCCCTGTCTTTCTTTCGCTCTCTCTCCATCTCTCTCTCTCTCCCTTTCTTTCTCTCTTTCAATCTTTCTCTCTCTCTCTCCCTTTCTTTCTCTCTCTCCCT
>NC_134889.1:5566895-5624395 GCF_041734735.1 Babylonia areolata
AGGAAGGTTAACCATCTCTGACCCATACCTGAAAGACGGTAGCCGGAAAGGCCACTGAGTTCGATTCCATTTATTCATTATCCATTGACGTCCTTTGTGGACGCTTTGATTTCACCCACTCTCATGAAAGTTCAAGGGCCGTAGATTATTTTCCCAGAGTATCTTTATTGTTAAGTCCTAGAAAAAAAAAGTTTGTGCAAAGGTATGTAACGTTCAAGAGTCTCAGTTCATTTTACAAAAAGAATGACTTTGTCCTGCACGTTAATCAGCCACATCTTGTAATGTATCGTGTCGTATCGTATTGTATTGTATTGTATTGTATTGCATTACTCTTTTTTGTCACAACATATTACCTCGTGTGAAATTCGGGCTGCTCTCCCCGGAGAGAGCGAGTCCCTACAGTGCATGAGGTATGGTGGATTCAACTGTTTGGTTATTATGGCCAAAGAGGCTCATGGTGAGGAAGACGTGGTAGAAAAGTGTGACTATATGTATATATATATATTTATATTTTTAGGGGGTTCGACTGATTTTTGTGTCACCCCTCACACCCCCTACCCTTCCCTCGTCCTTCCCGATCCCACCCCGCATCTTATCAAAATATCGCAGAGTCGGATATTCTTCGTGAAAAAAAAGAAGACAAAGAAGAAGACAAAGAAGAAGACAATGATGAAGAAGAAGAAGAAGAAGAAGAAGAAGAAGAAGAAGAAGAAGAAGAAGAAGAAGAAGAAGATGATGATGATGATGATAAAGAAGAAGAAGATGATGATGATGATGATGATGACTATGACAATGATGACGATGATGATGATAATGACGCTGATGACGATGACGATGATGATGATGATGATGATGGAGAAGTGACCCATGGAGAAGTGAGTTTCAGTTTCAGTTTCAGTAGCTCAAGGAGGCGTCACTGCGTTCGGACAAATCCATATACGCTACACCACCTCTGCCAAGCAGATGCCTGACCAGCAGCGTAACCCAACGCGCTTTGTCAGGCCTTGAGGCCTTATATATATATATATAAGCTTACATAATTAAATAAATAAATAATAATTATGATATAAAAAATGTAGTAGTAATGAAAATAATAATAAAATAGAAGTGACCCAGTTGAGAGTTTCAGACTCAAATACTGTTGTGCTATTCGCTCCATCTCCTCGTATCTATTTTTTTTTTTTTTATTCACTATATATTTTCCTGCTCTTATCTGACACTCGATTTCCTTCAATTTTTTTTTTAACTGGTAATAGTCTAGTCTGAGAAACCCAGAATACAAAAAAAAACCCCACAAACAAACAAACAAAAAACCCAACCCCAAACTTTCTTGCAATTTGTTGGAGGTAATTTTCTTAGACTAGCAGAAGATTGTAATCAGCGTTTCAACAACGTAAAAACGGGAATCACCGTTGTGTAATCTCCTCGTGAACCATGCAGGAGGCCGGGAGGAATAGGAACTCCATGAACTGTGGAAGATACAATGGCGCCCAGCTTGGTCTGACCCGTGGAGGAAGAAGGGGCCAGGGGGGCGAGGGGGGCGGGGGGAGAATGGGGACGGGGGGGGGCGGTGGGGGGGGAAGATGAGTACTGCACCAGGAAGGGGATTGCGAGGGGGGGGGGGGTGTGGGGGGGCGGTTGTGGGGAGGTGGGGGGAGGAGGTAGGGAAGTTTGGGGGTGGGGGGGGGACGTGGCGGGGGGGGGGGGGGGTGCGGGGTAGAGCAGAGCGGGAAACCCAGAATAATCTGACCTACCCTTACTTACTAGGGAATTGGGGGAATGGGGAGGGGGGGGGGTGGATGGAGGGAGGAGGGAGGTGGAAGGTGGAAGGGGGTACTGCACCAAGAAGGTGGAGGGAGGAAGGGAGGGAGGGAGGGGGGGGTGGGCAGGAGGGGTGTGAGTAGGGTGGTGCAGAGGGCTGGGGGGGGGGGAGGAGGTGGGATGATGTGTGGAGGAGGAGGAGGAGGAGGATAGGGGAATGTGTGGAAGGCATGGGGAGGGGTTGTGGGGAGGGGGTGAGGGGGTGGGGGGGGGAGGTGTAGCATTCTTCATTTCACAGGGTTTGCAGCTTAATAAATGGAGGCCGGGGGGAGGTGGTGGTAGGTGGTGGTGGTGGTGGTGGGTGTGTGTGTGTGTGTGGGGGGGGGGGGGGTTTGGGGGGGGGGGGGGGGGGGGGGGGGGGAGGTGAAGGGACAGCAGCGGACGACGGGGTGATGTGGAGGGATGGCTGGCTGGTTGCTTCCCCCCCCCACACACACACACATACATATAATAGGCCTCCTCCTCTCCTCCTCCTCCTCCTCTTCCTCCTCCTCCTCCTTCTGTCCCTACACGTCTACTAGAACTGCTCTCTTTCAAAGGCACTGTACTGCATGCATTCTTGCCTTGATGGTTCTCAGCGATAACGACCGCCTCGCTCTCCCTCATCCCCCCCCACCCCCACCACCACCTCCCGACTCCCCCCGCCCCCCTCCCTCTTACCTCCCCTTTCACCGTGGTGGTGCAGTTCCGTTGTGCTTGGCTGATGAACAACTTTGTGGAGTGGGGGGGTAAGGGGTTGAGGCGAGGGGTGGGGGGTGGGGGGTGGGGTGGGGGTGGAGTGTGTGTGAGAGGGGTGTGTGAATCGGTGTGTGTGTGTGTGTGTGTGTGTGTGTGTGTGTGTGTGTGTGTGTGTGTGTGTGTGTGTGTGTGTGTGTGTGTGTGTGTGTGTGTGTGATCTATTGACCTGTATGCTGGGAAGGCACTGTATTATAATTTATGTGTTTTCTGTAGCCACCGCACACTTCACATGGGAATATTATGGTTAGCCCTCGCGATCTTTTGCATCGCATCATGTTTGTGGTTCTGGACTCAAAAAGAAGTAAAGGTATATAAGAATAAGAATAAGAGTAACTTTATTATCTCCAACTGGAGAAATTTGGTCAGGTGCATTATCACAACATAGACAAGTAAACAACATGGGGACCATAACTGTAAAAGTCAACAACAGCTTTTACGAATATTACGAAGACACAAATGTAAAAATATATCATATATATATATCATATATAATGATTCCGTATATCACAGATTGACATAAGTTTACATTTGGGCCAACAGCAAAGTGAGAGCTGTATTATCAATGGTTTCTCCAGTCAGTGGGAAACCTTTTGCAGCTTAGTCTTTTGTGAAGGACTATGACTCTCAAACTAGGAGGCAAAATTGCACCGGCTCTTAGTATAGTGCTGCAGCCTTGTGGGCTAGTTGGCCTTTGGAAACCATCCCAACGCCGACTGTCCTAAAACACCTCTTGGCCGAGAGAGTGGGGATGTGTTTGGGCAAGACACTCTCCATTACAAAGACGCCAAAGACGTGGAACAAGCTCCCTCATAACCTCCGTCATTCTGATTCCTTCGCATCTTTTAAATCTCGTCACCTTTCCCTCAGCAATGAGTTCAACTGTGGCAGGTCCACTTCCTTTTCGTTAGCTGTGCTTGACTATGTGTGTATACATATGTATGTGTACATAACTACATGCATGTATATGAATGTGTATTGTGTGTGCGTGTGTTTATGTAAGTTTGTGCCTGCCTATGTGTGCGTATGTGTTAGGGTAGCTGTTAGATACACATGTATGCATGTATGTTAAAATGTATGTATGCAGTGTGTGTGTGCGTGCGTGTGCGTGTGTGTGTGGGGAGGAGGGGAAGGGGGGGGGTCACATTTTGGTGTGTGTATGTAACATAGATATAATGTTTTATGTTAACAAAAGCGTTTTTGTAAAGCACCTAGAGCAGATTTCTGGATAGTGTGCATAAGTATCCATTATTATTATTATTATTATTATTGTTATTATAATCAAATTCTAGCCCAAATAGTCGGAACAGCAGTTGCCTCCTCTGCTGTTCTGATGGTCATAGTAGGACACGACTGACTATCATATACACGACCTGATCCGGAATCCGGTTTCTCCGCTGTGCCCCTGTGTCTGTGTTTCTCTGTGTCTCCTCTGTTGTTCTGATTCTCTTTCTTTCCATCTCTGTTTTTTTTTTGTGTCACTGTTTACGTCTCCTCTCTCTCTCTCTCTCTCTCTCTCTTTTTCTCTCTCTCTTTCTCTATGTGTCTGTGTGTCTGTGTCTGTTTGTCTGTCTGTGTTTCTGTCTGTCTGTCTGTATGATTGTATCTGCATTTATGTCTGTCTGTCTGAGTCTGTATCTGTATTTGTGTCTCACACACACACACACACACACACACACACACACACACACTTTCTGTATCTGTATGTGCGTGCGTGTGTATGTCTGTGTGTGGGGGGTTGGGGGGGGGGGGGGGGGTAGGGGCGGGACTTGGGGGTTGGGGGGGTGGACAGTGGTGGATATGAAGAAGGGCAGAACGAGGGAACGAGCGAGCGAGCGAGAGACAGACAGACAGAGATAACTGAGACAGATCGAGACACGGAGAAAGTACAGACAAAGATACACCTAGACAGACTCAGCTCAGTGTGTTTTCACAAGTGACTGAGAACGTTGATGTTTTTGACTTTTTGCATTCATTATCAGTTGTTTCGCTTGTCAGTTTAACGACTTCTCTTTTACGAAGTCCTTTAAGTAATTTCCTGTAACTGTATTTAGAGGGGTTTTTTGTTTGTTTTGTTTTCCTTCCAAATTTCACCCACATTTTTACCCTCATTTGCCCAGTTTCCCCCAACCCTCCATTCATCCACATCTCCCACCCCTTCCAACCGATAATACTCAGATGTATTCATAAATACTTTAACAAAATGTCTTCAATCACTGATATGTGTGACGGGACATTAAACAAAATTCCCCCCTCACGAAAATGACTTACATGAAGGGAGTCCAAAAACGATACTGAGAGACAGCTTCAGGAAAGTATGGCGCCAACGTCTGGACATTGAGACGGAAGACGAAAAGGACGGCATCCATGAGCTGGACAGAGCGGCACAGGTCACACAATCTTCAGCCTGCGAACGGGACACTGTCAGTTCCTCTCCCACCTCTAAAGTCTGAAGATATCAAATACTGACCAGCGCCCTTGTGGCCCCACAGGCCCACAGACCCCCTCCCATATCCTGCAGTCCTGCCCCACCTTCGACGCTTGATTGATTGATGTGGATATTGATGTGGATACTTATATAGCGCCTATCCTCGGTCAGAGACCAAGCTCTAAGCGCTTTACATACACGGGGTCATTTGCACAACAGGCTGCTTACCTGGGTAGAGCCGACTGACGGCTGCCACTGGGCGCTCATCATTCGTTTCCTGTGTCATTCAATCATATTTCAGACGCACACGCATACACACTCCGACAGACATGTAACATATTACGTGTATGACTGGTTTTTGTTTATTTATCCCGCCATGTAGGCAGCCATACTCCGTTTTCGGGGGTGTGCATGCTGGGTATATTCTTGTTTCCATAACCCACCGAACGCTGACATGGATTACAGGATCTTTAATGTGCGTATTTGATCTGCGTGCGCATACACACGAAGGGGGTTCAGGCACTAGCAGGTCTGCACAACACATGTTGACGTGGGAGATCGGAAAAATCTCCACCCTCTACCCACCAGGTGTACCGAGATTCGAACCCGGGACCCCCAGATTGAAAGTCCAACGCTTTAACCATTCGGCTATTGCATGGCCCAGCCCGGTGGAGCTCCAGGAGAAACTGTGGGGACTGGTAGGGTCCCTGCGACGGACCGCGGACTTCGCTGTCCTGACCTGACCGGACTGAAAATCTAGCGTGGCCAGGGAGCGCGGAAGAAGAAGAAGAAGAATAAACGGACTCCTCAACAATACATACATGCTACCATGCGTTTTGATTTTTCATAGCAGGAGGCATTACTAGACGTTCGGGGAAGTCTTGTTGTGAAAGACGTTCCGCTATCGCTGGAGCCTCTCTCTTTCTCTCTGTCTCTGTCTCTCTCTCCCTCTCTGTCTCTCTCTTTCTGTCCCTGTTTGTTTATGTGTCTGTCTCTCTTTGTGTCTCTTCCTCTGTCTGTCTGTCTGTATCTCTCTCTCTCTCTAACTGTCTCTTTCTCTCTCCCTCCCCCTCTCAGTCCCACTCTCTCTTTCTCCCCCTCCCTCTCTCCCTCCTTCCCTATCTCCCTCTGTTTCTTTCTCTCTCTCTTCCCCCCCCCTCTCTCTCTGCCTCTGTCATTTGCTCTCTCTTTCTCCCTCTGTCCTTCTCCCTCTCTCTCTCCCTGCCTCTGTCTCCCTCCCTCTCTCTCCCTCCCTCTGTCTCTCTCCCTCCTCTCTCCCTCCCTCTGTCTCTCTCCCTCCTTCTCTCTCCCTCCCTCTGTCTCTCTCCCTCCCTCTCTCTCCCTCTCTCTCCCTCCCTCTGTCTCTCTCCCTCCCTCTGTCTCTCTCCCTCCCTCTCTCTCTCCCTCTCTCTCCCTCCCTCTCTCTCATTCTCTCTCCCTCCCTCTGTCTCTCTCACTCTCCCTCCCTCCCTCTGTCTCTCTCCCTCTCTCTCCCTCCCTCTGTCTCCCTCTCTCTCCCTCCCCCTCTGTCTCTCTCTCTCTCCCTCCCTCCCTCTCTCTATCACTCTCTCTCCCTCCCTCTGTCTCTCTCACTCTCCCTCCCTCCCTCTGTCTCTCTCCCTCTCTCTCCCTCCCTCCCTCTGTCTCTCTCCCTCTCTCTCCCTCCCCCTCTGTCTCTCTCTCTCTCTCTCCCTCCCTCCCTCTGTCTCTCTCACTCTCTCCCTCCCTCCCTCTCTCTGTCTCTCTCACTCTCTCTCCCTCCCTCTCTCTGTCTCTCTCTCTCTCTCCCTCCCTCCCTCTGTCTCTCTCACTCTCTCCCTCCCTCCCTCTCTCTGTCTCTCTCACTCTCCCTCCCTCCCTCTGTCTCTCTCACTCTCTCCCTCCCTCCCTCTGTCTCTCTCACTCTGTCTTCATCCCTCCCTCCCCCTCTGTCTCTCTCACTCTCTCTCCCTCCCTCTGTCTCTCTCACTCTCTCTCCCTCCCTCCCTCTGTCTCTCTCTCTCGGTCTCTCACTCTGTCTCTCTCACTCCCTCTCTCTCCCTCCCTCTCTTCTCTCTCCGAAGCGCTGTGATGAAAAAGGCGTCATACTCAGCCCACAGCTGGGGCCCCCCGCGCTTTATGAGCCTTGGATGTTCCACACGTGTTGCACGTTGCTCTGCTGGGCTGAGCTCGTCATATGTCACTGATGATGACTGAAGTCAGTTCAAAGCCCTACCCCAGTGCACTTCACAGCACTTCAAGAAGACCTTGCAGGCCGGAGCCTGCTGTAGTAGTACACAGGGGAGTGGTTTTTTTCCTACAAGTTGGGTGCCACCTTTATAGTCTAAGAAAATTACGAAAATACCTCAAAAAAATTGCAAGAAAAGGTTTTTTTGGCTCTATGTATTCAGGATTTTTCACACTATCACCTGTAAAAAATCGAAGAAAATCGAATGTCAGATAAGAGCAGGAAAATTAAATAAAGAAAAATAAACACAAGGAGATGGCGCGAACGGAACACCATATTTGAGTCTGAAACTCTCAACTGGGTCACGTCACTGACACCTTGTCAAGGATGCCACAACGGGGATGGGCCTGTTAAGTACTACGCTTCTCCGGCATTTCGTCCGCGCAGCTGAACCTGCCTACCACTGTATCTTATGCTTCTCTGTTGAGCGTACTGAATATCATACATGATTTTACATTGCTTCATTGTTAAGTAATGTTTCCGAGAAAGCAAGTGTACTTACAACAGTCAAATTAGACTGTTACTAAAATATAATCACAGTTATCATGATCTTAAAGTGTGCTAGCACAGACTGCATGGCAGTGGCATAGGGGTAGACAGGTTCGCCCGTGTTCGCGTGTGTGAAGTCAGAGTATGGTAAACCATGCGCTTAATAAAGTTTCTTTCGCTGAAAATTTAAAGATGTTCTTTTTGAGATTTCTTTGCAAAATGGAAATGGACTAATATCAAGACACATGTGTGGTTTGCAAACACCCATGCAGTGTTGACAAAACATTTTCTGTACTATCGGAAAAGGGCTGCAAAGGTGATAATAACATTTTTTATAGCAAATTTGTGGGCTTTCGTTCCCATCAGTGTTTATTTCATATGTATTCGTTTGTTTATTTCCTTAAGCACTGTCTTCAAGGCTTAGCTTTTATTGTTTTCTTTTGTTTGTTTGTTTTGTGTTTTTTTGTTTGGTTGTTGTTTATCTCCATTTAACTACTGACTGTGAAAGTGTGTGTGTGTGTGTGTGTGTGTGTGTGTGTGTGTGTGTGTGTGTGTGTGTGTGTGTGTGCACGCGTGCTAGGAAGGCAGAAGGGCGAGGGAGGGTTTAGGAAGGAGAGGGACGGAATTGAGAAGAAGAAGAAGAGAAAGAAGAGAGAGAGAGAGAGAAAGAGAGAGAGAGAGAGAGAACTAACAGATGGAATCTTGTTTACTGAAGGAAAAGAACAAGCACAGGAAGGCTCTTCTTACGTACTACCCCAATTTTATGAAAAAAAGAACTTGAGGAAAGGCAATAAGAAAAACAAGGTATTACATAAATGTATATGCCAGAAAACAGACGAATTTCAACTGACAGCGTACAGAAAAGCTAGTCAGTGTGATTTTAACGCACGATGCATATCTGTGTATAAACAGAACGTTGCAACAGAAGAGAGAGAGGCCTGGTTGGTCAGGTATGATGCAAGCTGTTCACATGGGCAGTCACTGTGGCATCTCTGGCTTCCTGCCCATAATCGACCTCAGTCCAAGTGACATGGCCTGTCTCTACTCTACCATACATTTCATCACAAAACAGGCCACACGACACAACTCAACACCTGTCCTGACTCTGGATCAACCACTCTGGTGGAAAGCCACTGACATCTTGCTAATGAGCCTCCTGCCAGTTATATGAAGTTGATGGTGCTGCGCCTTGGTGCTTTCCATGCTGAAATGAGCTTCTGAGGCTGCATTGGATGGTTGATGGAGGGCAGTGGGTTGCAAGAGGTTAAAGGTTCTGGAATTGCCCTTCTCTCCAAACACTGTCATGCACATGACGCAAGGAAAAGCAGTGACACGAGCAGGAAGGGGACATTTTAGTGGACTCTTTGCTTAAACGCACTCGTGACTGCTAAAACATGTGGATTCAAGCTGCCAACTACACAGAACCTAGATCTTGTTCCAGAACACCTTAATTTGGAACAAGTGGATCAACAAGTTCAAAATGAACTTCAAAATTCAATTGACACTTTCAAATCAAATGCTACTGATCACACGGACTTCACCGAACCAATGTTAGATGAAGATCTTGATCATGGACTGGCTTTGTATAATTTCTCTCATGGAGGGCAAACTTGTAGCTCATGACCTTGAGACAAACACGCATCTTATCTCCACAATTTCTGACAAGTTGGATGCAAAGAAGGAGGAGCTAAAACAACACCCTACAGCTGCCTCGTGGTTGCAATACAATCATCTCATAGATATTTTACGATGTTTTCTGAAGGCAGAGAGGACGGGAAACTGGCATCTTCACCTGCGTACGTTGCAGGAGATGATACCTTTTCTTGCTTCAGCTGGTCACAGTCTGTACACAAAGTCAATCCAGCTGTACCTGCAAGATGTGGTGCAACTTGAACAAACCCTGACGTGTACAACAAATTTCAAGGTCATCATATTTTCCACAGAAGTGATCGCTACTTGGCTGGGCTTTCTGTCGATCTTTTATTTAGCAAGTGTTGATGAGAAGCATCAAATCAACAGGGGGGGATGACACGTGATCGTGGAATGTCAGAATCCCAACGTGCAGCATGGCTTCTATCAATGCCCACTTGTGCTGACATCAATACGTCCATTCAGAACATCACCGGGTTGTCTTTTTCAAGTGAACAGCACAAAGACATCAGCATTGCCAGAAAGAGGCAGGATGGTCACGACATGATGGTCATCCTTGCTCTCCTGGAAGAGAGACATCCCTTCATTGCTGGTCCTGTTTTGAAGAATACAGCCACAGGTATGGTTGCAAACACCAAGGTGGATGCACACAAGGCAAGCCTAGTGGGAAATAAAATCTTGAAGAAGATGGGAGGCCACAAAGCTACGGAATACACCTTTAGGTCAGAACAGGCTGTTAAGATGGCCTCCATAAACACTGTCAAGATCGACGCAGAAGTGGTGGCTATCGAACCTCAACTTCTGTTTCAGCGCCTGGTTTCAGCCGCAGGCAGTAAATACGAGGACAAGAGTGAGGTGTTCAGATATGAGCTGTCGAGTCACCCATCATCTCTCTCTAAGTCTTCTATTTTTCTTCGTCAAGGAAATAAAGCCCTTCTTGCTGATGGGATCTGGAAGAGAGTTTCCAAACCCTTGCCAGAGAGTGCCGTTCTTGGTGACGTGCGTTTGTTCTGCATGGAGAGGCACTTCTCAAAAAAATCCCTGGTCTCGTGGCTCAACTTACATTTCCATCATTGAAACTTACGTCAGACATGTGCGACAGAAGTACAAGAAGCCTGTAATGGCTATACAAGTGGCCCAAGCACAAAAGACGTCACATATATGTGCAGAACTGAGGGAAAGTCGTCCACTGAGGTTCAGTTTACACCAGACATGACCCTGCATATCGGGAAAGACCTGTTTCTGGCCAATCATAAAAACAAGTAACGTTTTATTGACTTGCTTTCTTGTAAGCTGCGGAACAACGGATGCGTGACTTTCTGTTCTGAAGGAGATGCTGACTGCATGATTGTTGCTGAGGTTCAGGAAAGTGCAAAAGGCAAAGAGACAGTGGTTGTTGACGATGACACAGATCTTTTAGTCCTTTTGGTCTGCCATTTCAATAGTGATTCAGAGGAAGTCTTTCTCAAGAAAAGCAGAAAGCCGTTCAGGTGCTGGAACATCAAGCAGTTTCAGAGTTCACTTAGCAGCTTATGTCATATCTTGCCTGTCATCCATGCAGCCATAGGTTGTGACACAACGTCCCGAGCTTTTGGAACTGGCAAACGGACAGGTTTCCAGAAATTTCTGAGCTCAGAACGACTTTGTGAACTGGCAGAGACATTCCTGAAGAACTTAGAGAAAGATGAGACTGTTGCTGCTGCTGAGCAGATGCTCTTGTCTTTGTATGATAGGAAGACAGCGTCCACCCTTGACAAGATTAGATACATGATGTTCTGTTCAAAGGTAGCATCTGGGACAACATTCATACAAGTTCACACTCTGCCAACAACGTCCTCTGCTACCAAATACCACAGTTTGAGGACAT
Organism: Babylonia areolata; assembly: GCF_041734735.1. Taxonomy (NCBI): domain Eukaryota; kingdom Metazoa; phylum Mollusca; class Gastropoda; order Neogastropoda; family Buccinidae; genus Babylonia; species Babylonia areolata. Next base: position 5,578,113 of record NC_134889.1, read on the forward strand.
ATCTGCAAGTCCAACAGTGGACTGGAAATGACACACTTGTGCCGGGACAATGGGGCTGGAAGATTGTTGACAACCAGATGGTGCCGCCTTGCACAGCACACTTGCCTCCTGCTCCTCCCAAGCTTCTGTGCATTATCCGCTGTGATTGCGAGTGTGACTGTGACAAAAAGGTGTACCTGCAGAAAAACAAGGTTTTGACTGCTCGCTAGCATGTGGAGAGTGTCATGGAATACATTATTCGAACTCAGCACAGGTGACAACCGCTGAAGAACAACACTGAGAGGGAAGCCTTTGTGAGGATGGACATTATTATGAATTAGTCCAGTAATTCTATGATAAAAAGTGGTCTAATCCCAAAATAATCGCAATATGTTGGGTTTTTTTTCCAGACTTGCATCTATATTTATTGGTGAAGAATGTCTGCAAAATGTAAGTGTATATTTTAAAAATGCAACCTTAAGACGCATAAAGACAGCTTTGTGTGAATAAGTCGCTCTGCTTATACATTGCCTTTCACGTTAACAATTTGCACAGGCTGTCAGGATCGATGTTCTTCTTGTATGGTTTGATTTCTTTTGATACTGTACTTATTACTGCTGAAAAGAGGACCAGCTTAAGGTCAAATGGAGACCAGGTCACGATCAAACATAGGATTATATTAATTGGATTTATATATATATATAAATCCATTAGAACAGACAACATCTCATGTATGAATTCTACGTTTCCAGGTCACAGTGGACAAAACATCTACATGAATGACACATATTGCGCGCGCATGTGTGTGAGTGTGCGTATATCCACATTTGGTGATATTTTGCTTTCAAATTCAAAATAATGTTTTGCCTCTCTCTCTCTCTCTCTCGCTCTCTCTCTTCCTTACACACACACACACACACACACACACACACACACACACACACACACACACAGTTGTTTGAAATACCCCCACGACAGAAGATAATAATAATAGATAAAATGAAACAAACAAGACAGTTCATAATTAGATAAATAAATGAATAAACAAAAATAAACTGAATGATAAATGTGTAACTAAGAAACAAAAAATAAAACAAATAGATGAATAAGTAAATTGATAGATACATAAATAGAAAAAAAAAACCCAAACAAACAAACAAAATAAATCAATGTTTTTAGAACCCAGACAATGGCTTGTCGTCACTTCAGATCACACAAGTGCCTTATTGACTGTCCGTTTCAATTTTACATACAATTACTTAAGAAAGTTGAATATTGTAATTTCTTCAGTAAAATATTTTTTAAGCGCATGGTTCACCATACTTCAACACCACATTTTGCGAAGGCAACATGTGAACCTTTCTTCAACGCCACTTTCGTGTTGTCTGTCTAGATGCAAATTAGGAACAAGATAACTGTTATAACAGTTCAGTAACTGATTCAATTGACAGTTATAAGTAAGTTTTATTATTCCGGAATCACTAATTGCTAACAAATCAACGTAAAACATTCACTACGGTCAGGGAAGTACGAAACAGGTTTCACTGCACGGAGTGAGAAAGCGCGGGGAGGAACCAGGCCTGCCCGCAGAGCCCGACTTGACAAGGCGCGAATGACAAGCTGCGGCAGCAAAAAAGTATGGTGTGCTTTTTCTTCCATCTCAGCCTATTTATTTTTCTTTATTTAATTTTCCTGATCTTATCTGACGTTCGATTATCTTCGATTTTTTACGGGTGATAGAGCGAAAAATTCTGAACACGTAGAGCCAAAAAAACGTTTTCTTGCAATTATTTTGAGGTTCGGCCACTTTTTCTCACAGAATTACTAGACTATTACCCTGCCCTGTTTCCATGATTCCGTTTTTCGTGTTTGGGTTGGAAGAAGAAAAAAAGAGAGAGAAAAACAACAGCAAAAAAAACAACAACAACAACAACAAAAAACCCGAAACATGAAAGTAAGAAACTTAAGAGATGGGGATGATAATTGTAAAAAAAAAAAAAAAAAATAAAGAAAGAAAGAAAGAAAGAAAGAAAGGCAGCAGATGTCGGCTTCCGGGATGGAGGGAACAGACTAAAGAGAACAGAGGAAGAGGACAAGAAAGACGGACAGAGAGAGGGTGAGTTAGAATAAGGAGAGAAAGAGAGAGAAGGAGAGGGAGAGAGAGAGGGGGGGGGGTGGGGAGGTGGGGGCTGGGGGCGGGGGGAGGAGGGGGGGAAAGGGAGAGAGAAAGAGAAAGAGAAAGACAGACACAGGCAGACAGAGAGACAGAGACAGAGAGAGAGAGAGGCAAACAGACGAAAAGACGGGGAAAGACAGAGACACACAGACGCACGGACACACAGACACACACAGAGACACACAGACACACACACACACACACACACACACACACACACACACAGACACACACACACACAGACACACACACACACACACACACACACACAACACACACACACACACACACACACACACACACACACATACACACACACACACACACACAGACACACACACACACACACACACGCACACACACACACAACACACACACACACACACACACACACACACACAGACACACACACACACAGACACACAGACACACACACACACACAGACACACACACACACACACAGCACACACACACACACACACACACACACACACACACACACACACACACACACACACACACACACACACACACACACATACACACACAGGGACAGAAGGTCAGACACTGACTTTTTTTTTTTTTTTTTTTTTTATTTTTTTTTTTTTTACATATTTTAATGTCCATTTAGCAGTAAAGCCCTGAGAACAAGGGGGAGTAATAATCCCATTCCACAATAATATCAGCACAGCTCTGACTCTTAGACATTACATGAGCTGGGCGCGCCCACTCGCACATGCTCAGTGACACAGGGACAGAGAGATAGAGAGGAACACCGACAGACTCAACAGAATGAATGAATGAATGAATTTTCTTTAAATAAATGAGGGAAGTGGAATTAGCAAGGACATGCTTTTTTTTTTCTTTTCCATCCAGCCCTCAGGGCAAAGAAAATCAACAAGCAAACAAACATACAAGCAAAACAAAAAAAAAAAAAAAAAAAAAAAACCCCTCTCCCCAAACACACACACACACACACACACACACACAGAATACAACAACAAAAAAACCCTAACAACAACACACCAATGAAGCCATCATTACCACTACAACTGCTAAGTAAATACTTTTTTTTTTTTTTTTAACTCACTCAGTACGGCCAGTCCTCTCTTCTCCTCTACACAGACCCCTCGGATGTCCAGTGGGTGTCTGAATGACCCAACCTTTAGCTTCCGTTGTCAGAATTGTGGTATTCTTTGTCAACATTCACCTCTTCAGTATAAGAGCCTTCCGCTTGCAATATTTTGATGATGGTAATTGGGCTGAAACGCTGTTAACGTCGTCTCTTTCGCCGTTCGTATGGAGAGAGTTAAAACGTTAGAAAGAAGAGCGAAAGAACAAAACAATGTCACAGCCAGAAAAAAAACAAAAACAAATGATAAAGCGGACACTTCACACACACACACACGAATGCACTTGCATATGCACAATCCCTTACAACAACACAATTATACTACTACACTAATACTAGTAATGAGAAGAAGAAGAATGCATAGCATTGTGTCACGGAGACAGAGAGGAAGATAGATAGATAGACAGACAGACAAGACAAGACAAGACAAGACAAGACGAGACAAAATTCTTTATTTCGAGGATAATAGATAAGCACTGGTGTGCTTTTTTGACTCACTTGTGTAAGTGAGTCTATGTTTTAACCCGGTGTTCGGTTGTCTGTGTGTGTGTGTGTGTGTGTGTGTGTGTCTGTGTGTCTGTGTATCACAAGTGAGTCTTGAAGGCCTTGCCTCTCTTGTTTTTTTTGTTTTTTTTAAACATCCAGTCCCCGCCCTGAATAGGGTCTACACTACACAATACTAAAAAAAAAAAAAAAGAAAAAAAAAAGAAAAGCATAGATAGACAGACAGAGACAGACAGAAAGACAGAGACGTAGAGAGAGAGAGAGAGAGAGAGAGAGAGAGACGAGAGACACAGACAGAGACAGAGAGATGGAGAGAGACAGACAGACAGAGAGGCAGAGAGGAGGGGGTGGGGGGTGGGGGGGGGTTCGGGTGGGGGATGGGGGTTGGGGGGTAAAGAGAAAAGCTGGAACAGAATTACGCTGTAATAAGCTTACATAACTCAACGAACGCGGTGTGCAGAAGCGTGAAACACTCCATGCACACTGAACACGCCAAGACTTTTCCTCTTTCTTCTTCTTTTTTTTTTTTTTTTTTATTTCCTTTGTGGCAGCTCCGCTCCATGTTTTTGCTTGTCTCAGCACAAAGGGATGTAACCCAATGACCGACGTTTCAATCACGAGTTCACGGTAAAGGTTAATGAACAGGTAGATAAAATGAATAGATGAATAAATAAATAAATAAATAAATGATTAATCAAATGAATAAACGAATGAACGAACGAATGACTGACTGTCTGACTGAATGAATGAACTGAATGGGGACATCTTACAATTAAATAAAGAGATAAATTAGTGACTAACATAAACAAAACGTCCATAATCTTTATTATCTCACTCACCTTATCAAAGCAGGGCAGCAAAAACGGAGGGAGAGAGGGAGGGAGGGGGTCGGTATGGGTGTGTGTGTGGGGGCGGGGGGCGGGGGGGGCGGGGGGGTAAGCAAGAGATGGAGAACATGGGGGTGCAGAAGGGGGGGGGGGTGCAGAGAGACAGAAACAAGACAAAACAATACAAAAAAACATGACAAGGCAAGACAAGACAAAATTGTTCATTTTCGAGGACAACTGATAAGCAGTTATAATGCTGCCCGCCCCCCAACGCCGCCCCACCCACCCCACCCCAACCATCCAGTCCGCGCCTTACAAAGAGGGGGATGGGGGGATGGGGAGGGTTGGTGTGGTGTGAGGGTGGTGGTGAATAATAATAATAATAATAATAATGGTAGTTATATAGCGCTGAATCTTGTGCAGAGACAAATCAAAGCGCTTTCGCACCAGTCATTCACACGCGATGACTGAAGAGATGGACACTGAGAGGGGAAAATAAAACACACACACACACACACACACACACACACACACACACACACACACACACACGCACATACAAACCAGATTACAACAGATAGCACCCTTGCTTTCTGCTCAGTTGATTATGCACTGGGCATGACACTTGACCTGCATGTGTGTGTGTGTGTGTGTGCGTGCGTGCGTGCGTGCGTGTGTGTGTGTGTATGTGCGTGTGTGTATGTGTGTGTGTGTGTGTGTGTGTGTGTGTGTGTGTGAATGAAAGAATAAATGAATGAATAAAGTTCACACACACAGAGACATGCACGCCGATACAGACAGACGCACCGAGAAACAGACACATACACACACACAATCTCCCCCCCCCCCCCCCCACCCCCACCCCAACCCCCCCACCTCTCCATACACACACACACACACACACACACACACACACACACACACACACACACACACACACACACACACACACACACACACTGATACAACGATTTTTATATTAAGGAACACTGGCTCATCTGCTAAGTACCTGTATTCCCATGACATCATACAAGATGTTAATAATTTTTTTTATCAAGTTCTGATACCCTCAGGGTTAGGATACACACTGCAACACGGAGTGCAGCGGAACTCAGAGAGAGAGAGAGACAGAGACAGACAGAGATAGACAGAGACAGAGAGAGGGTGGGGGGGTTCATCCTGACCGGATGGGGACAAGGTTTATCGGGGTGTGGGTGGGTGTGGGGGAGACATTATCTGGTAATCGCTTACCTCCCTTGGCCTGTTTCGTCGTGGGAGGTTCCACGTTCGGGGGGAGGTCTTGGTGAGGAAATTCCGTGTGTGTGTGTGTGTGTGTGTGTGTGTGTGTGTGTGTGTGTGTGTGTGTGGGAGGTCTTGGTGAGGAAATTCCGTGTGTGTGTGTGTGTGTGTGTGTGTGTGTGTGTGTGTGTGTGTGTGTGTGTGTGTGTGGGAGGTCTTGGTGAGGAAATTCCGTGTGTGTGTGTGTGTGTGTGTGTGCGTGTGGTGTGTGTGTGGGAGGTCTTGGTGAGGAAATTCCGTGTGTGTGTGTGTGTGTGTGTGTGTGAGGTCTTGGCGAGGAAATTCCGCGTGCGTGTGTGTGTGTGTGTGTGTGTGTGTGCACATGCGTATGTGTATATATGTATATATATATGTGTGTGTGTGTGTGTGTCTGTCTGTCTCTGTGTGTGTGTCTGTGTGTGTGTGTCTCTGTCTGTCTGTATCGGTGTATGTCTCTCTGTGTCTGTCTGTTTCTGTGTCTGTGTGTGCTTGGACACAGATTGGGGGATACATGATTCGGTCTTGCTCTAATTAATTACAGTCATCTTCGATTTGTTATTGTATGTATTCGTGTATTGTAATCACACAGATCGATAGATAGACAGACAGACAGGCATAGTTAGATACATAGATAGACAGATACATAGATAGATAGATTCTTTTTAGGCCTTGGCCCCTCATGACGCAGGATATGAATAAATTAAAACAGACAGAGAGAGAGGGGGGTAGAGAGAGAGAGTAGAGAGAGAGAGAGACAGAGAGAGAGAGAGACAGAGACAGATGCGTCAGACTGGCTGGATGAGAGACAGACGCAGAGACTGGAAGATAAGAAAGCATCCTACGTGTTTTTTTTAATATTTTTATTTTTATTTTAAAGTGAACGTTTTCTGTACCTTGTAGGTTCCAGCGACATCCGGAAAGCCCACGGCTTTAACTCACTCAGTACGGCCAGTCCTCTCTTCTCCTCTACACAGACCCCTCGGATGTCCAGTGGGTGTCTGAATGACCCAACCTTTAGCTTCCGTCGTAAGAATTGTGGTATTCTTTGTCAACATTCACCTCTTCAGTATAAGAGCCTTCCCCTTGCAATATTTTGATGATGGTAATTGGGGTGGAACGCTGTTAACGTCGTCTCTTTCGCCGTTGGTATGGAGAGAGTTAATCAATCACGAAAGAGAACGTTAAGGAGGGGGGGGGGGGTCGGATAGAGGGTGGGGTGGAGGGCGATGGGGAGGGAGGCGAAGGGGGTGGGGGGGCTTGGGGGGGGGGGGGGGGGGGGGGGGGGGAGGAAGGGAAGTATGTTTGTGAGGTAGAATAGAAATAGAAGCGTAAAAGTGGCAACATTTGTTGCACAAGTTCCGGCTCAAAACCAAAGCAGCACTGTTCCCGGGGAATTAGATTTGCATCAAAGTCACGGTCTTTAATTTCCTACTATATTAATTTCATGTCAAAAATTGAAAAAAAAACGAAACCGAAATATTTGTGTGCGTGTGTGCGTGTGTGCGTGCGTGCGTGCGTGTGTGTGTGTGTGTGTGTGTGTGTGTGTGTGAAAATATTAGGCACCACCTGAAGTGAATCATAGTCTCCTTGGTTTCTGAGTATCAAGTAGTGATAGGTAATAGGTATACATGTGCCTTGCTTTCAACGTAAAAGAGTTGCCACAACGGTTAAATCTAATGAGCATCAGAACTTCGACTTCAGTCACATGGACACAGGCCTACTTGCGATCCTTCAAGTGCCGCGTTCTTATGCTAACACTGATTTTGGTTCATGAATGCGCGCCGGCGAGCATCATCATGTAAAATTGGCATCAAAACTGATAATCGTGATTGATGCATGCACATGTGGGTGGGGTTCTTGGTGTGGTGAATTTACTTGGGGAGTCAAAATTGATTTATAACTGTGACTCGTGTACAGAGAAGCAATAATGTCAACCTAATACAAGCCTGTAGTGCAAGCTTGCATGCTCACTTGCAAACACGCCGCATGCAATGATTAAAAAAAAGGACACACACACACACTCTCTTTCTCTCTCACACACACACACACCTACACACACGCACGCACACACACACTGCTTATACAGTTGAGAAAAGTAGGTCTCAGTTTCCTCTTCCACACAGAAACAATGAGGCTGTGGATTTGTTCGTAACAGCTCTGTTCTCTCTCTCTCTCTTGTGTGTGTGTGTCACAGTGTGCGTGCGTGTGTGTGTGTGTGTGTGTGTGTGTGTGTGTGTGTGTGTGTGGAACGGTGGAGTGCAGAGTGGAGGAGGGGTTGGTGGTAGAAAGGGATTTCATGCAGTAGGAATCACACTGTTTCGCAGATATTTATTATTTTCCTTTTAGTTGTTGTTAGTGATCGTGTGTGTGTGTGTGCGCGCGTGCATGTGTGTGTACACGTGTCAATGTGTTTTTCCTCATAAATATTCAGCCACTTTGTTTTCTGCACATTTTTGTTAACAGTTTTCTCTTAAATCAATCTTCTCAGTCTTCTAGAACTTTCTAGAATCTCATTGATTCCTTCCTTCTTCTGTGTCGCCATCTTCAGTGTTTCTGAACACACTTCCCTGTTTACAACCAACCAAGGATTCTGAAACGCGGATATTTTCACAACAGACCTTTTGCCCCAGTTCCCCCCCTCTCCGCCACCCCCACCCCCCTGGACTCAGACATGTGCGGGGCACCCTCAGCGTTGGTGAAACGGTGGCCCAGCGGTTATGTGCCTGGCTAGAAAGCCAGTGTCCACGAGTCTGAGTTCCATACGCAACGGGATTTTTTTTTACTGCCCACGGCCCCACTCCACTAATGGTGGTCAGGGTGCTAGTCTTTCGGATGTGATGATAAATCGATGTCCAGTGTGCAGCGTGCACTGAATGCACGAAAAAGCGGAACCGATGACAACAAAAATGGTTTGTCCCTGGCAAAGTTTTGTGTTGTAAAAATCCACTTTGATAGTCAAACAAATAGGTATACCTTACACTCACACTGTGTTTCAGACAGAGAGAGAGAGAGAGAGAGAGTGGCGTACACTGTAAGACAGGCGCTCTCCCTGGGGACAGCAGCCCCAATTTCACTTAGAGAAATCTAGAGGTCACAAAATTAATACAGTACAACACAATACTATCTCGGCTTTACTTCAACAGTGTTCTGCTGAAAATAAAAGCGAATAAGGCAAATCGGCAGTGGGTTTGAAAGAAGAAAAAAACAAAAGGAGTTGGGGTGGGGATATGGGGAGTAGGGGTGGGTGGGTTTAGGGGTTGGGAGGAGGCGTAGTATTCAACAGTGAGGGGATTGATCCAGGACTATCTGTCTGTCTGTATCTGTAGGTTAATGTCGCAGAATCCAGATGACTGGCGTTAGTAGCGACATAGGGGGACTCCCTTTTTCTTCTTCTTCTTTTTTTTTTTTACAGGATAGTTATCAACATTGGAATAACACTCAGTTATTCGCCCCCACCCCTTCCCTTACAAACATGCGTGTGCGAGCGTGTGTGTGTTCATACGCTGCAATAATACAGACTCGATACTGAGGAGTTCTAAGTAACTTTATTAGATCTAACATAAAGATGGCGACAGGCCAACTGATGTGATCATCCGGGTCCCTTTGATGGACATGTGATAAGTCATGTGATTCTAAGAACTATTAATAGAACAACACTACAGAACAATGCGCTCTTTCTGTCTCCGTCACGGTGGCAACTGACAACCCCAACGAATTAGATCCAGATCAGAAATCCTTTGCTGGCCCACAGACGCGCACAGTTGGAAAAGTATCTGCTGTATTCCGCTCTTTCACAAGTTTTTCACTCGAAATTTCGTGTCCAAGAATGGACACAGATTCCCCCAGTCTATGTTACAGATTAGTTTTGAATAAAATCGCTTCAAATTTTATCCATAGGTACATCAGATAATATCTCTTTTCCCTGCCGCAAAATTTATTTTGTTTGAAACGCGATAATAATTATGTTTGTTTCCAACATTGTACTTTCCAGAGAAGTGTAATTAAAGAACTGAACAAGTTAAATAACATAATGGTACAGCACAAGGCATGTTGTAATTTACCCACACAACACTTGGTTTGTTGGTCCATGTGAACAAAATTCAAGGGAGCGCACTGAAAAAGACAGAACCCAGCACAGCAGACGACAGGTGGAGATGATTTAGAAACGCCGCGCGCCTGAGTGGAGATCGTATCAGGGTGTATACACACCGTGTTTCCTCAGAAAACAACGTCGTCATGCTCCTTGTATAATGTTTCCTCAAAGGTATGTTTCTATACTGTGCAACATTAACTTCGACAGTTTGGGTAACTTTCTGCTTTTACTGAATATCGTAAATTCAGGAAGGCCTGCATGATTTTAACGGCACTTTTCATGCATAGTTGAAGTGATAAATTGTTACTTTTAGTCGATGTTGTGACCCACTTCCAGTGGTTTCGATTCTCATTTAAGAGTTAAATGTACTTTGTTTTTGATAAAGATTCAGTCGCTATACTTATGTGCGGCCATCTTGCTAAGTTCACCAAAAATTAATGTCTGCACACGATGCGTTCTTTCGGTCTTTGCCAGAGAACCCCACCAGGTTTTCCTTCATAGGTCACCCAACTATCCAAGGTAGCCTAAACAACAAAATATGGCGGTTTGATCGACAAGTGTCGGCTCGTGTTCATGATATAGGTCGTTTTGTGTCGTTTTTAAGCATAACATTCAATATTGAAGGGCAGATTACACACACATGTTATTTCTCACATGTCTTCATTGTAGAACGAACGTTTTCGTTTAAATGGATCTCAGGGTTTAGGATAACAAAATTATATTCGAAAATTAACGCTGTTTTAACAGCTTATTTATCCATGGTATGGACCCCCTTCCTCGACTCTTATCCCATGTCTCTCTCGCTTACGCTTCACCTCAGCCCCTTTCGAACAAAGCTACCAATTAACCATCTGTCTGATGACATATCCGTTCCCCAATTTTATGTATAGAGATATCAGTCGTCTTCTTTAGTTCTTGCGTGCGTAATCCTCTTTTCTGCTGAAAAAACAAAACAAAACAAAACAAAACCCAACTGACTCAGAGTCAGAGCATCCTAAACGTGTCTCTCTCCATGTCTGTATATGATTATCTGCTCACTCCATTTCTCCCTGCCCCCTCTCTCTGTGTGCCCCCATCTCTCTTTCTCTCCGTCTCTCTCTCTCTCTCTCTCTCTCTCTCTCTGTCCACCAGTCTATTTAGCTGTATGTCTGTGTCTCAATGACCATTTATTTCTGCCGGTTTCGAGATACCAAGATTTATTTGTGTTTTGTATGAATAACAAAGCAAACAAATCAACAGATTCATAACATAAGTAAACAGACAAAATTACGAATGCATACCAGAATATATAAGCCACCACTACCACCACCATCAACGACGACGACAACAACACTGAACAACAACAACAACACACACACACATACGCGCGCGCGCGCGCGTTCTTGTTCTTGAAGGAGAAAAATCAACCAGACAACAATAAGACATATAAAGAACCCCCTTAATATTACCCCCTGATCAATCAAGTAAGCAAACAAAAGACGGAAAGAAGCAAAAGGCCCCTAAGACAACGAACGAAAGAATGAACGAACTAATAAGTATGTTAACACTTTCATCTCCGCAACCGAGCCATTGAACCATATGCAAAACAAACATACATGTCAGTGAACGGAGTGGTGAAGTCTGGAAGTGTGTGTGTGTGTGTGTGTGTGTGTGCGTGTGTGTGTGTGTGTGTGTGTGTGTGTGTGTGTGTGTGTTTTAACTGCCAGAGAATCGCGCTATGATGATGGTATCAGACTCAATGCTTGTTTATCTACGCTCGTGAAACTCAGTTTCTGGCAATTACAGGCTGACTCTGTGGCCTCCTCAACACACGAATTTCCATTTAACATGATCAAGTCTCAGCAGCGTCTGTGTTAATGCTTTTTTCTTTTTTTTTTGGTTATATTTTTTAGTTCATGGTTCTCTATATAAGTTTGTCATCATAGCTGTTTTGTGTGAATGTGTGTTTGAGCGCGCGCATGTGTGTGTGTGAGAGGTGTGGTTGTGCGTGCGTGCGTGCGTGTGTGTGTGTGTGTGTATGTGTGTGTGTGTGTGTGTCTGTCTGTTTGTCTCTCTGTCTGTGTATGTAAATGGTTAAGGAGTATAAAAATAAAATTATTTAAAAAAAACAGAAAAAAAACATACGTTGTGTTCCCCTCGTTAATTACAATGTCTTGAATTAGTCATTGTATGCAAGAAGGCATGTGCATAGGAAGTAAAGGTGCTTTTTTTGTGTGCACTGCTTCTGAGAATATCTTAACTGTGATGTCAGTAAGCTTTTTAATTTTTATCTCGTCCTAGCTTCTTTCTTGTGTCGGCCTACCGGTATAGCCAAACGTTCTGTAACTTTCGAGACATGTGTTCAGTTATTAAAAGTGAGAAAGGGGAAAGGGGGGGGGGGGAAGCTTTAGAACATGGCGATGCCGACACATAACAGAAAACTGCTGTGCTGTGCAGTTTTAAGAATACACAGATGAAGAGCTGCGGTCTGTGGGCGCACACGGAGGGTGATAATTGTTCCCTCCTCATAGTAAAATAATACTTCCCATCTGGCTTGCCTTGTGAGCAAGGCGGGGGAGTGGGGAGTCTGGGGGGGAGGGGGAGGATGGAAAAGTAGGAGTGGAGGAGGTACACAGAGGGAGTGGTTGGTGGGAAGTAAAGGGGGGAAGGTGGCAGCTGGGGCAGGAAGGAGGGTGAGGAGGAAAGAGTGGGGATGGGGTCAGCTGCAGGTTTGGAATCGTAATATAATGGGGGCAGGGTTGCAAAGCTGATGCGATCTTAGCGGTTTGCTGAGCAGAAAGAATTTTCTTACGTCTCCTCTGATTCCATATACTTACGAGAATTCTTCTCGCTAAGCTCAGCGCTGCTAAGTTCTCGTATGCGTGCACCCCGGCTTAGAATTTTAAAATGGCTGATGACATGAGCGCGCAGGTTGCGAAACGAACGCCCGTGGACCAACTCGTTGATGAGGTTCTCTATTTTTAGAACTCAGCTGCGAGAATATCTTCTCGATGATGATTGTACAAACAAATGAAATAAACAAATACATATGTCAAAGGTGTGACAAAAGGGTAGTGTGTATACACTCGCCTCACTCAGTTATGAGAGTTTGCATAATTCTGGAATAGGCGGGGGGAGAAACGGATGAGAGAGAGAGGGTGAAGAGAATAAGATAAAGAATGAGATTGAAACAGAGCTGGAGAGAAAAAGATCATGGAGATCCTAAAACTTTAACTGAGCTCAGAGAAATGGGGTCTTGTCACCGCGTGACTGTTTATGTGTGTTTCTGTCTCCGTTTGTTTGTCTGTCTTTTTGTCTATCTGTCTGGCTGTCTGTCTGTATGTGTGGGGGGTGGGGGGGGAGGGTGTGTGTGTGTGTGTGGGGGGGGGGGGGGGTGCGTGCGTGCGTGCGTGCGTGTGTGTGTGTGTGTGTGTGTGTGTGTGTGTGTACATGACAGTGTCCCATTCCGCTGCAGTGATAAAACATTACGTCTCTCTCTCTCTTCCCCCCACCCCCCCCTCTCTCTCTCTCAGCATCCTATATCCGCCCCCCACCCCCTCTCTCTCTGATTTAGCTTTCCCCATCCATTCCTCCGTCTCTTTTTCGACCCGCCCTCTGTCTGTCTGTCCTGTCTCTGTCTCTTTCTGTCTCTGTCTCTGCCCCCCCTCGGCCCCACCCCCACCCCACCCCCCCTCTCTCTCTTTTCCCCCATATCCTCGCCTCTGTCTGTTCCTCTATCATGACTGGAATCTTTCCTCTCCCTTCTTTCCGTGTCTCTGCCTCTGTTGACACAGACGTGGCGGAGTGCATGGATCCAGATCGGGTGAACCTGAGATTGGGCGGGGTGCACAACCCTCTGTCTGTCTATCTGTTTGTCTTTCTGTCTATCCCTGGTTCTGTCTGTCTGTCTGTCCCTAAGTCTGTCTTTCTGTCTCTCCCCATTTGTCAGTCTGTCTGTCTCTGTTTCTGTCTGTCTGTCTTTTGTCTCTCCTTTATTTGTCTTGTCTGTCTATCCCTGAAGGACAGCTTTCTAAAAAAAAAAGATGGAAATGAGTTTTAAAATGTGAAAATAAATTATGCACAAATACCTTGGCAGCTTTCTGTCAACAAACATAATTATGTTTTGAGTTTTGAGTACACTATGCCAGGTCTTGCAGAGAGGTCTAAGAAAGGAATGTTGTGGTCCATTGGTGAGTGTTGCCAGTAACCTTTTTAAGCTATCTGACTGCAAAACACAACAACAACAGCCAAGCAGAACATGTGGCGCTGAAATCTTGGGACTGACACAGAATCAAGATCAAATAGAAAGGGTCCATTTGTTTGCTCTAAAAAGATTCAAGGGTGTCAGTCAAAAATCGTCAAAACACTCGATTTTTTGGAGAATTGGGTAGATACACTGTATTTATTGCAACATCCGTAAAATACGTTGAATTTGGCGACGATCGGTGCATGGTATAGACAAAGGTAGATAAAAACGCAGAGAAAGCCAATGATATACTTCCTAACCCGCAGAGCCAGATTTATGTGACTTTGGCACGTAAAATTAGATTCTTTTTGAACAAATTTGGTCTGGGTGAAGTTGAGGAATCTCAAGAGGTTGATCATTTGGAAATGTTTCTCTCTCTCTTTTTTTTTTCTCTTTTTTCTTCTTCCTAAACTGACTTGTAGACTGCTTAATTAAAGCAAGCCGGTTTGGCATGCGCGTTTATAGTCATGCACATTCCACATAGTCTTCGCCTGTTAAAAGCATTATTTCACTTTGCTGTCGTTTATTCTAAAGTATCAAAATTAGTGTAGGTATATGTAACGGGTTTTTTTCCAGATTCAGGATAGGAGTATCTCCAATGAATTGTTATTGTTACAGTACAAATCTGGTAAGATCAGAAACGGTTACTGCCTTTTCTGTGCCAGTGTCTCAGAAATAGACCTTTATCTTTTCTTTTTTTAAATTTTTTTTATAACTTGCCATAAATACGAAACTATTCGGAAAGAACTGATACCAGAAAAGTACTACAGACAACCATCAGTGTTTGATGAAACTTGCATTGGTATTGTTAATGTGACGAAATGAATTGTTGGTGTTTCAACAGTCTTTTTTTGTGTGTTTAAAACCTTAGAAATAAGACCCAACGTGTGAATGCGATTTCGTGTTGACAGTTATAACTGTGCGATTCTAGTAATTTTTATCTTTTGTTATGCCCAGTCCATTGTATGGGCGGAGCTTGACAACATTCTGAGCCCTGTCTGCATGTCTTTCTATGTGCCTGTCTGTCTGTCTGTCATTCTGTCATTCTGTCTGTCTCTCCTGTTTCTGTCTGTCTGCTTGTCTGTCTGTCTATCTATCTACCTGTCTTACTCTGTATGTACGTTTCTCAAACCGAATCCTTGAAAGAAAGAAAGAAGAAAACAGATGAATCATTAATCTGCTACTCACAGCGGTTTAGAAATTTGGGCGCGTACAGCTCATACTAGTACTGCACTGGTATTCCTGTGCAGACAGTTAAATCGAATGCTGTACACACCCGGCCCCCACATTTCAAGGGGCCATGAGCATCGCCTGTTGACAGAGGCTTCAGAGAGTTTCCGTTGTAAACTGTCTTTTTCGCACGTCCCCTGTCTTTGAAGCGTGCTGTATCTGCATGTCTATGGAACTCACGTCTTCTTCATAGATCGTGTGGGGGTGATAGGGGGGCATGCTGGTGTGTGTGTGTGTGTGTGTGTGTGTGTGTGTTTGTGCGCGCTCGCGCGTGTGTGTGAGGGGAGAGGGGGTGGGCGCGGATGTGTAGTGAACTGGTCTGAACAAAAAGACAAGATTGTAATGGCGAAAAAGATGGGTTGAAACAGCTGCAGTTGAAATGAGAAGGAAAAGGCTCATTCCTTCATTTAGATTTGATTCATTGATTGATTGGTTTGTTTTTTGTGAATTTATTGCTTCCTCTGTTTATTGTCCTATATATTTGGTTATACATTTTTTATACACATATTTGTTTATTCACTTTTTCATTCGTTTCTTTATTGATTAATTTCCACTTATTTATTTCTCTATTTACCTGTTTATTTATTAATGTGTTTTGGTGAATCGGTTATTTGCCCGTTTATTTATTCATCTTTTTATTTGTTTGTTTGTTTTTTTCGCTTATAGTAAAACGTTTATTCATTGATTCTTCCTGTTGTTTTTTTTTATATGGTTAATTTCCTTTTGTGTATGTATGTATTGTATTGTATGTGTGTATATGTATGTGTGTATGTATGTATGTTTGTATGTATGTACGTATGAACGTACTTTTTTTTTTTTTTTTTTTTGAAGTTATACATGTATTTATCTATTTAAGTGATAATCGCCGACTGAAAGTTGGAAGCACCCGGCTAGCTATCCAGAGAAGCTGGAGGGAAAGAAAGATTCCAGACAAAACAAACTGCACCAGTCAGCAAAAAAAACTGAAACTGCTCACACGTCTGGGAACGGGGGATGTGGTTAGTGTGTGTGTGTGTGTGTTGGGGGTGGTGGTGGTAGGTGGTGGTGGCTGGGTGGGGGGGCGGGGGGGGGGGGGGGTGTAGCATGTAACGTGACCTTAGCCTGACCCCTTCACTTCACAGACCCGCCACTCCCCGTCTCCCAAGCTCTCTCTCCCTCCGCACCCCCCCCCCCCTCTCTCTCTCTCTCTCCTACCTCTCCTCTGTCATTCAATGCCACTTCCCTCGCCCACCACATTCTTCTTTTTATGCTTGCTCCCCCCCTCCCTCCCCCTTCACCCCCCTCCCCCCGCAACCCCCTCCTCCCTCCCCCCAAAACTAAAAAAGCAAACAAACAAAAAAAAGAAAAAAAGAAACCGCAGCGCTTCGAAGGTTTTTTTCCACACATAATAAATAGATACATGAATAAATAAATGAATAAATAGATACGCACGCACGCGCGGAGTCAATAATAACGCGCTTAATATTCCACGCACACACGTACGTATACATACATGCGCTTTTGCTCTGCGACACACTGTCAAAAGCATACGCTCACACGCATGCAACCGGCCTCGTACGCCCCCCCCCGGCCAAGCATGTCTTCATTCACACCAGTGAAACGGACACACGTGTATGCGCGTGATGACGAGGTACACACTTGAAAGCAGTGCACACGCACACGGATGTATGCACCGGCGCTGGCACCGCGCACCCCCCCCCCCCCCCCCCCCGCCCCCTTCACCCCTTCATCTTCCACTCCCTACAAATTCTCCGGCCACTCCCGCTCTTCCCCACCAACACACAAATGCAAGCGAATGCACACACTGATCCCCCACCAATCGCTCTCTCTCTTCCTCTCTGTCTGTCTGTCTCTCTCCCCCCCCCCCTCTCTCTCATCTCTCTCTCTCTCTCTCTCTCTCTCTCTCTCTCTCTCTCTCTCTCAGACCATTTAGAAACTTTGTTTTCTTCATCACTCAACCCCCCCCCCCCCCATCGCTCTCTCTCTCTCTGTGTCTCTCTCTGCCACAGACTAACACACACATACAAGCAATCGCGCATCAACATACACACAACACAGACACGTGCGTGCGCTCGCACGGACTCAACACACACCGACCGTAACACACATACGCACACAGTAACACACACACATACACACACACACGCACGCACGCACGCACTTTCTCTGTCTCTGCCTCTCGCTCTCGCTGTCTTTCTCTCTGTCTCTCTCTCTCTCTGTAGTTTGTGTATTTGTGTCTGTCCATGTGTGCGCTCTTTGTCCCTGTATCTCTGTCTCTCCCTCCATCTCCCCCCCCCCCCCGCCCTCCCTCCCAATCCCTCTCTCTCTCAGTTTCTCTCTCCCTGTCTCTATGTCTTTCTGTGTCTCTCTCTCCCTGTCTCTATGTCTTTCTGTGTCTCTCTCTCTCCCTGTCTCTATGTCTTTCTGTGTCTCTCTCTCCCTGTCTCTATGTCTTTCTGTGTCTCTCTCTCTCCCTGTCTCTATGTCTTTCTGTGTCTCTCTCCCTGTCTCTATGTCTTTCTGTGTCTCTCTCTCTCTCCCTGTCTCTATGTCTTTCTGTGTCTCTCTCTCCCTGTCTCTATGTCTTTCTGTGTCTCTCTCTCTCCCTGTCTCTATGTCTTTCTGTGTCTCTCTCTCCCTGTCTCTATGTCTTTCTGTGTCTCTCTCTCCCTGTCTCTATGTCTTTCTGTGTCTCTCTCTCCCTGTCTCTATGTCTTTCTGTGTCTCTCTCTCCCTGTCTCTATGTCTTTCTGTGTCTCTCTCTCCCTGTCTCTATGTCTTTCTGTGTCTCTCTCTCTCCCTGTCTCTATGTCTTTCTGTGTCTCTCTCTCCCTGTCTCTATGTCTTTCTGTGTCTCTCTCTCTCCCTGTCTCTATGTCTTTCTGTGTCTCTCTCTCCCTGTCTCTATGTCTTTCTGTGTCTCTCTCTCTCCCTGTCTCTATGTCTTTCTGTGTCTCTCTCTCCCTGTCTCTATGTCTTTCTGTGTTTCTCTCTCTCTCCCTGTCTCTATGTCTTTCTGTGTTTCTCTCTCTCTCCCTGTCTCTATGTCTTTCTGTGTCTCTCTCTCTCCCTGTCTCTATGTCTTTCTGTGTCTCTCTCTCCCTGTCTCTATGTCTTTCTGTGTCTCTCTCTGTCGCTCGGGTTGCATTGCATTCCCTCTGTGGCTCTCTCAGTGTCTGTCTCTTGTTTCTGTCGCTCGGGTTGCATTGTTTCCAGGGCAGGTTGAAGCAAAAATGTTAGTATTTCCTCTCCTAAAGGGGGCAACGTGGAAAGCTATGGCGTGTGAACACACTGGGAGAGTAGTTCCTTGTGTTTCCCTGAGATCTGGGGCTTCATAATATGTGTGTGTTGTGTGTGTGTGTGTGTGTGTGTGTGTGTGTGTACGCGCGCGCGCTCACGTGCGTGTTGCGTCAGTGCGTTCTTCCCGTACGCTTGTGTGCATACACATGTGTGGCCAGTGGTGGAAACAGTTTGAAAGCAGCTTTGTGTCACACTGTCTGAATCCGATTAACTCTGTGGAAAGTATCTTCTCTCTCCTTCTCCGTATGCCTGTCTGCTCCACTGAAGACTGATATGTATGTTTTCAGTTCAGTGATTTGTTCCCCCCCTCCCCCCATACCCCTCCGTTTCGTCTGTCTGAAAACATGCGTTTATGTAGCATTCATGGTGACCTGCTAGTGGTTAAACAATACACACTTGATATTTCCTTTTCGTTTCTTCTTTTTCTGCTGCATTCTTGAGTCGCAGTTCCGGCGTTCACTCGTAATACATTGTACGAGTGGCCTTTTACGCGAATGACCGTGTTTACCCCGCCATTTAGGCAGCCATACTCCGTTTCCGGGCGTGTGCATTCTGAGTATGTTCTTGTTTCTTTGTTTCCATAACCCATCGAACGCTGACATGAATTACAGGGTCTTTAAGGTGCGTTATTTGATCTGCATGCTTTTACATACGAAGGGGTTCATCAGGCACCAGCATATCTGTACATATGTTGACCTACCAGTTCTGAAAAATCCCCAACCCTTAATTAACCCACCGGTGCGCCGAAACCGGGTATTGCACTCGGGGAAACTCGGTCGGGAAGCGAGCAATCTAACCATTCAGCCGTCTTTTCGCTTTCAAACAGAATCATGTCAAATTCTTTGAACACCTGCTCCCTTATTACCAGTCCCCCACTCACATCCGTGACTAATGTCTCGTTTAATTGAACGAACAACAACCCCCCCCCCCCACTCCGCCCCCCGGCCCCCACCCCTCCCGAAAAAACAACAAAAAACAAAGACAACAACAACAACAAAACAACACAGATGTTAGAAGCAGTCATGAGTGGAATTTTTTAAAAAGTTAACATATCCTCTCTCTCTCCCTCTCCCTCCCTCCCTCCCTCCCTCCCTCCCTCTCTCTCTTACAGTGCACTACAGAACACTACACTACACGACACAGCATAACACATATATCACCAGAACTGTTGTCTGTCAGCTGCCGTGCAGTCAGATCCATTCACTAGACAACGCGACGTTTCTGGGTGGCATCAAGTGCACCTTTCAGACTGGGGTGTCATTGAGACAGCCACGGATGGAAATGTGTGTGTGTGTGTGTGTGTGTGTGTGTGAGAGAGAGAGGGAGAGAGACTGTGTGTGTGTTTTCTTCTTCAGTTTAACGTCTATTCACTATGTGTTTTTAGACGGAAAGGAGTAAAGTAGTGTATAAAGGAAAGGGAATGCATGTGAATATAAGTGTAAAAAAACAAACAAAAAAAAAAACATGTTATGTATCAGAGGAAAAGTATATTATAAGAAAAAGTCTAAAGAGGTTGTGGTGTGTATTGAATGAGTTGTCATGGGAAGGAGAATATGTATATGCATATCAACAAGTATTAACCTACAACAATGTAAATATAAATAACAGTATTAAATATAATACATCAAAGGAGGATACCAACTGGACTGGAGTTTAAAATTTCTGAAAACATAATAAGCAATGAATAATCATTCAAAATCTTTTCAGTGGCTAATGAAATATTGGAGGAAAAGTCATCAACTACATCTTTTGGAAGTAACTGTCTTATGCTCGGACAATGAATGAGTAGATGGCTTACAGTTATTTGCTTACCGCATATACATTTGATATTTTTAGAAAATTTTGTACGAAAGGCATTTAAACGATGTGTGTGTGTGTGTGTGTGTGTGTGTGTGTGTGTGAGAGAGAGAGAGAGAGAGAGAGTTCTTTAGTTCAGCGTCTTTTCACTATCAGTGATATTAGTATGAGAAAGGCCGTTCCACGCCCAGAAGAAAGGAACGTAGGAATATGTTCACGCACGTGCACATATCTGGTATATTAAAAAGAACACACTGTCTTTTGGTGGGCTGGATGAAGATCTCTCTCTCTCTCTCTCTCTCTCTCTCTCTCTCCCTCTCTCTCTCTCTCTCTCTCTCTCTCTCTCTCTCTCTCTCTCTGCCTTCGTCTTATCTCACTTCTCTTTGTCTCTATAGATGGATGAATGGATGTATGTGAATGAAATATTAATGTATGACTCTTTCCAACAGTCTGCCAATCTTGTCTGCTGTCTGTATGTGTATACATCAATGTGAGAGAGAGAGAGACAGAGACAGACAGACAGACAGACAGCGTTATCGGCAAGAATGTGCCATCACTCTCAGCTCTCCTTTCCTCCCTCTCCTTCCTTCCTTCCTTCTTCCTCCCTCTTCTATTCGTTCTCCTTGCACTGGCACCAATAATGCCCCACCCAAAATAGTTCCCCGGTCAGGGTGTTCTCCCTGGATATTTCGGGCACATGCAAACTCGCCTCACCGTGGACAGTACGTACAGGTTGGCTCGTGTGCTTTGTTGTTGTTTTTGTCCGGGGAGGGACATTTTGCTGAGGACCATAAGAGCCCAGTGGCTTTGTCATGGATTTTCTTTCTCTTTGACATGTATTACTGAGAGACGTAGTGTCTCTTCTCTTCTTGTTCAGTCAATCAGCGTTCCCCCTCCGGGCAGTTTTGGCTGCTGGTAAGTCTGATAAACTGTTCCGACTGCCTGCATGCATATCGCCCCCCTTTACTTGCCCCCGACCCCATCAAGAGATTTGACTAAAACTTCGTAAGTCATTTGACTGTTACTGCAGCTCTCTCGCTGTGTGTGTGTGTGTGTGTGTGTGTGTGTGTGTGTGTGTGTGTGCGCGCGCGCCTAAGTTGACTTAATCAAGATTTTGCACCTTTTAAATGTTATTATTATTAGTAGTAGTAGTATTTTTATGTATTTATCTATTATTTCTTTCTTTTTAATTAATTTTTTTTAATTTTTTTATTTTATTTATTATTATTATTTGATTTTTTAAATATTTTTTTAATTAAACATTTTTTTAAACTTTTTTTTTACTTTATTATTTTTATTTTTTTTTTTTTTTTTCATTTTATTTATGTATTTATTTATTTTATTGTCATCATTATTTTTTTTCTTTTTTAATTGATTTTTTTTACTCAAGGCCTAAGCGCGTTGGGTTACGCTGCTGGTCAGGCATCTGCTTGGCAGATGTGGTGTAGCGTATATGGATTTGACTGAACGCAGTGACGCCTCCTTGAGCTACTGATACTGATTCTCTCTCTCTCTCTCTCTCTCTCTATCTGTGTGTGTGTGTGAAGGAATTATTACAATATATATATATATATATATATATATATATATATATATATATATATGTGTGTGTGTGTGTGTGTGTAGCAACAACTCCTACATAAATTTTAAAATATATATAAATAATTAAAAAAATGGCTGTTATTGGTGTTGAAACGCAATCCCTGAAATGCACGACTGTGGTTCTCTCAGCTGTTGACATAACAATGTCGGATTATTACCAGCCCCCCCGTCGCCTGTTTAGTTCCATCCTTCTGATTCATCTCCACACCCGCCCTCCCCTTCTTCTTCACCACCACCACCATCCTCCGCCCTCCATCCATGCCGTTCCGCGCCAATCCTCCCCCCTCCTCCCCCTTCCCCGTCCTCCCCCCCCCCAACCCTCTCACCACCAGGCACGTTCCCACCCTCACAACACTCTTCTTCCCCAACCACATCACCCCCTACCCCTCCCCCCCTCCGTCCCCCCCAGCCTCTAGCACCCCTCCTCAGTGTCGCGTAACCATCACATCGGACAGAGCAACAGTTGTAATATACTTTTGCGTTCAGCATGGTTTTCTCCCCCAAAAGTGAAGGATCCCTTTTTCTGACTTCCTCTCGTCTCGTCGTCTTTTACTTCCCAAGGGTTGTTTCCCTTTCCCAAACATCTTTACCGCCTCCTGCTCCCCTCTTATGCTCCCCCCCCCCCCCCCCCCCCCCCCCCCCCCCCCCCCCCCCAAGTTCCCGCCGCCGCCACACAGCGGTATGTGTGTATGTATGTATGTTTGGGAGTGTCCTGACTCAGCAGAAAAAAAAAGATCGGTTCCGTGCTTTTGTTTTAACATTCCTTTTGGCGGTCTGTTGCAGGCAGTAGGGAACACCCGCAGACGCGCGCGCACAGACACATACACACACAGACACAGACACACACACACACACACACAAACACATACACACACGCATGCTTGCGTGCAAATGTATGTACACACGTCAATACACTCGCGCGATTGTATGCACGCTCTGACATAGACATACAGACATACAGGCGCGCAAGCACACCACTTACACACGCACACAGAGACTCACTCTCTCTCTCTGTCCACACACACACACACGCACACACACACACACACACACACACACACACACACATATATATATATATATATATATATATATATATATTTGCTTATGTATATATATCTCAGAATGCTCTGTTTCGCCTAAGGGAAAAGGTGTGTGTGTGTGTGTGTGTGTGTGTGTGTGTGTGTGTGTGTGTGCGTGCGCATGCGTGTGTGTTTCTCTGTCTCTTTTCATCAGTTTGTGTGGTATCTCAGTCTGTCTGTCTCTCTGTCTCTCTCTGTTTCTCAGTCCATTCTTTCTCTGGTGCGTCTGGCTGTCTCTCCCTCTCTGCGGCGCGTCTCTCCGGCTCTGTCTCTCTGTGTTTCTCTCTCTCCCTATATATACATATACATACATACATACATACATTTTTTTTTCTAACTTTAGCAGTTCAGCGAGTTTAGCTGCCTGGATACAACAGACTGATGTAGGCATTTTCCTAAAAAATAATTTTGTTATGCATTTCTGTTATGCATGTGTGGGTGTATGTGTGAATGTGTGTCTTCATGTTTTACATTTATTCGCTTATTTATCACCATTGTTGTCTTATTTATTTATTTATTTATTTATTTTTTTATTATTATCATTTTATTAGTATTACTATTATTATTACTACTACCTTTTTATATATTATAATTATTATTCATTTATTTATTTATGTAAGCTTATCTATTATTTATTCCCCCGTTTTTTTGTTTTGTTTGTTTGTTGTTGTTTTTTCTCAAGGCCTGACTAAGCGCGTTGGGCTACGCTGCTGGTCAGGTATCTGCTTGGCAGATGTGGTGTAGCGTATATGGTTTGTCCGAACGCAGTGACACCTCCTTGAGCTACGGAAACCGAAACCGAAACTGAAACTAAAAAAATAAGTTTCCGACTCTTGGTTGCTGTCCTCAACCGTCCCACAACACCGAAAGACGCGCGAACAAGCAGGAGCTACTACTTTCTCTGGTGCCGCAACTCCTATCAGTTCAATTTTAACTGAAAATCGGTGAACCCTCATCCCACTCCCCCCCCCCTAGCCCTCCCCTCCCCCTCCTCCCCACCACCCAGCGGGAGGTCTACCCCCATTTTTTTCTTTTCCCTCCTCAGGGATGTTCCAGATGTGGTCGTTCTTTCTATCCCCTCCGTCTAGTCTGCCATCTTTTACAGACATGGGAAATGATTAAGAGTCTCCAGCTGAGTGGGGTGAAAGGGATGAGAAAAGAAGTTGTGTGTGTGTGTGTGTGTGTGTGTGTGTGTGTGTGTGTGTGTAGGCGCGCGCACGCACACACTAGAGAGAGAGAGAGATGTTCGACGGATATTAACTGGGATCCACGAAGACTTACTTTCCTAAAAGCAAGAACTGACATAGCCACTTTAGTGCCCGACATTGAAAATGTCTGTACAACATGCTGACACTTGTTACACAAAATCTCTCTCTCTCTCTCTCTCTCTTTTTCTCTCTGTCTCTCTCTCCCGCACGCGCACACACACACACACATGTATATATATATATGTGTGTGTGTGTGTGTGTGCGTGTTTGGAGAGAGACGGACAGAGAGAGAGAGAGTGTGTGTGTAAGTTCGTATGTTCTTCAGATTAACGTCTTACCACGCAATGTGACTGTAGACGAGTGTACGTACGTGTGTAGAAAAGAGAGGGAAAGAGAGAGAGAGAGAGAGAGAGAGAGAGAGAGAGAGAGCGCTTTCATGCATGCACATGCGTGCATGCGTGTGCGTGTGCGGGCGTGCATGCGCCGTGTGCGTGCGTGCGCTCTCGTCGTGTGCGTGAGCGCGAGTGCAGCGCACGTGTGTGATGATGTGAGTGAGGGCGGGTGAGGAAGCAGATGTGACATGACGCCACACATGACCGGCGCCCTAGTTAAGTGTGTGTGTGTGGGGGGGGGGGGGGGGGGGGGGGGGGGGGGGGGGGGGTTTGCAGAAATGGTGCCGCCGTGGTGCTGACGTTGATTTCTCAAACAGCTGCCAGACAGACCTCACATGACCGCATGGGAGTGCGGTCGTGCTGTATATAGATAGACAGGGTAGGGTGGGAGGGGGGAGGGGGGGCCCGGGGGGGCGTGGGGGTGATGGTGCGTGATGGGGCGGAACGGACTTGTTGAGTTATAGCAGTGCAGTTCAACGTCTTTATTGGACTGACTCGGTTTGGAACCCCCCAAAACGCCCCCAAGATCATAGCCCTGAAACAACTTGACTCTAAGGGCATCAGCCAAAATGTCAGTGGGTAAACTCAATTCTGCTACTACTACTGCTGCTGCTGCTGCTGCTGCTGCTACTGCATAAAACCAGTTGTTCTCTCTGAGGGAAGGAGGGAGGAAGGTGGCATGGCAATATAGTGTCCACCAGGGTCAGGGTTTGATTCCAGATCCTGCCCTTTTACCCCAAGTTTGACAAGAAAACCAACCAAGGCTTCTGGTCATTTAGATGAGATTGATTGATTGATGTGGATACTTATACAGCGCCTATCCTCGGTCAGAGACCAAGCTCTAAGCACTTTACATACACGGGGACATATGCACCACAGGCTGCCTACCTGGGTAGAGCCAACTGACGGATGCCACTGGGTGCTCATCATTCGTTTCCTGTGTCATTCAATCAGATTTCAGACGCACACACATACACACTCAGACAGACATGTAACATTTTACGTGTATGACCGTTTTTTTGTTTTGTTTTTTTTATTTACCCCACCATGTAGGCAGCCATACTCCGTTTTCGGGGGTGTGCATGCTGGGTATATTCTTGTTTCCATAACCCACCGAACGCTGACATGGATTACAGGATCTTTAATGTGTGTATTTGATCTTCTGCGTACGCATACACATGAAGGGGGTTCAGGCACTAGCAGGTCTGCACATATGTTGACCTGGGAGATCGGAAAAATCTCCACCCTTTACCCACCAGGTGCACCGAGATTCGAACCCAGGACCCTCAGATTGAAAGTCCAGCACTTTAACCATTCGGCTATTGCACCCGAGATAATAAACCAAAGTCCTGTATGCAACATGGACTTTGCACACTGAAAAAGTTCCGTTGGCAATAAAAGTGTTGTCCTCTGGCAAAATTTTGAAGAAGAGTTCCGCTCTGATAGGTGCACAAATATATATATATATATATATATGCATGCATTCAAGGCCTGACTAACACATTGGGTTATGCTGCTGGTCAGGCATCTGTCTGTCTAGCTGATGTGATGTAGCGGATATGGAGTTGTTCACACAGTGATGCCTTCTTATGAAAATGAAGCTGAAACTTGAAGAAGGCTGTAACAGTCACAGGAAATACTTCAGCGATAAAAAAAACAACAAGAGAGGCAAGGCCTTCAAGACTCACTTGTGATAAATTAAGTCCCCTACTGGCCCTAGCATTAATTACAGAGTAATTTCCCTTTTTTTACTGTCTGCACCAAAACGTTTGCAAAATAAATAAAAATTCCATGCTTAGCAATAGAAGTTCCTCTTTGAACAAAAAATGATAATAATGACTCCTCTTGTTGTTGTGTCAGAATAAGAGGTCAAAGTGCCAAGTTTAGAGAATACAAAAAATATAAATATAACAGTAAATGCAGTTTGCATATAATTAGGCTTCTTTTTTTAATTTTTGTGTGCCCATCCCAGAGGTGCAATATTGTTTTAAACAAGATGACTGGAAAGAACTGAATTTTTCCTATTTTTATGCCTAATTTGGTGTCAACTGACAAAGTATTTGCAGAGAAAATGTCAATGTTAAAGTTTACCACGGACACACAGACACTCACACACACGGACACACGCACACACACATACACACTCAGACAACCGAACACCGGGTTAAAACATAGACTCACTTTGTTTACACAAGTGAGTCAAAAACCACCAAAAAACCAGACATATGAGAGAAGGGTGGAATGGGAGGGATGGCCAGGTTGGAGATGGAATGCTTTATTGTCCACCCCTTCATTTAAAAGATGGCTTCATTCTGTCAAATATGAATATCTACTGATTTTGCTGTTGTTGTTTTGTCAGGGTTTTTTGATGAATGTTTTCCATACTCACTGTACATATATTATTAAAGATGTTAATTCTAAAGTCTTTGGTGTTGAACTAATAAACTGATGTCATTGCTACTCATGATCATGAGGTACCTTATTAACCTATGGATAATCAATGAACAAACAAACTGACCTGCTCAATAAATCTCTTAAATATGTCAGTCTATCAATGGCTATAAACAGAGAGCAGCAACTGCAGATGCAGTGGCATACTGGTAACACCCAAGACCACAAAAGGGACTGTTGTCTCGTCCTTAAGATGCATTTCCTTTTCAGCTTTCTGAAATCATTCATTATTCCCAGCTGTCCCAAAAATGTCCCCCCCAGCCCCCCATTTCCTCTCTGCTTCCTACTCTCACAGGAACACTCCTGAGTTCTGAATATGGAAGTAGTTTCCTCAGTTTCTTCTCAGTCTCTATAGTGTTCGCTCGGTGGTAATGCATGATATTGATACGTGTATAGCTCTTATCTTTGGTCAGAGGAGACCAAACTCAGAGTGCTTTACAAACACAAGAGTCATTTGCACAGCAGGCTGTTTACCTGGGTAGAGCTGACTGAGAAGTTCCTTTGGGCACTCATCATTCGTTTCCTGTGTCATTCAGTGAAGTTTCAGTAATGCACACATACACACTTTACACATATTTGCACCTACATACGTGAATGACTGTTTGTTTATATCCCCGCTTTGCAGGCAGCCATACTCCGTTTCGGGGTGTGTGCATGCTCAGTATGTTCTTGCTTCCATAACCCACTCAGTGCTGACATGGATGACAGTATCTCTAATCATTTGGCATGAATGCGTGTGTGTGTGTGCATGCGTGCACATGTGTGTGCATGTGCGTGTATCCATGTTTGAATGTACGTGTGTGTTTGAGTGTATATATATCAGTTTCTCTCTCTCTGTCTCTCTCTCTGTCTCTCTCTCTCTCTCTCTCTGTGTCTCTCTCTGTCTGTCTGTCTCTCTCTCTCTCACCCACACACCATTTCATTCATGTATTACAATGGTTTGTTATACAAGGAAAGTATGCTGACACACTCACCCATGTCTTAAGGACCTCATGGCCAATGACATTAAAGTGTCAAAGCCTCTCACTCTCTGTCTGTCTGTCTGTCTCTTTCTATGTCTCTCTTCATCTCTGTCTGTCTCTCTCTTTCTCTCTATTCCCCACTCTCTCTTTCCTGTCTCTGTTTTCTCATGTTTGCATGGCCCATTCAAACTGCAATGTCAAGTGTATTGGGTGGCATTCTTTCTCACATTTGGCATATCCAAAGGGCATCTGTTGTCTTGTCTGCAAATGTCTGTTTTATTTGGAACACATGGCCATGTCTGTGATCTGAAGACCTCCTGTGTTTTTCTGACATGTCTGCAATGGTTCTTTTGGCTTGTGTAAAGTTTTGTATTTCTTTTGATTTGCATGGGAGGGAGTATTTTCGAATTACACCGACCAATCTCAGTGTTGGTATTTTGGTGATTTTTATAAACACTTTTTTTTGTAGGGTACAATAAACCACTAACAAAACAACAATTGTACATAAACCTCCTCGCAAAATTTGAATACTAGAATAAACCACTAACAGAACCACATTTCTACAATAAACCTCCTCACAAAATCATAATTTTATAATAGGCCACCCGACAATATCAGAATTCTCCAATAAAGCACCCAACAAAACCTGAATTTTACAATAAACCACCCAGCAATATCAGAATTCGTGACAATAAACCACCCAACGAAATCAGAATTCTAGCCCATGAGAGTGTGCCACAACAGGTTTAGTTTCAGTGCATGATGAGTGAGTTGACAAGTCCAGAGTGATGCTGAGTCACACCACAGGCCGGTCATCCATCGTGTCCCTCTGGTCATTGTGTTGTGCTCGTTGCGTCTCTTGTTTACCCCCCCCCCCCCCCGGCCCCCCAACCCCCTGGCCCCCCCGCCCCCCTTCGCATGAACACACGTGTTGTTCAGCTTTTCCTGAGTGATTGTGTCTGTGCTGTCACCTGTGTTTACCTGCACTTCCCTCAGTTGTGAAGACACAGGTCACCACCACCCGACAAAATCAGAATTCCACACATGTATGATAGTAAGTCGTGTTTGACAATGACCATCGGAACAGCAGAGGAGGCAACTGCTGTCCCAGCTATCTGGGCTAGAATTTGATTATAGTGGAGAGTGCCATACCCAAGTTACAACCCCGTCTCTCGGTGAAGAGGGTTTTAGTACGGTTGGCGTTGAGATGGTTCCCAATGGACAACTGGCCCCCAAGACTGCAGCACTAAGAGCCAGTGCAATTTGCCTCCTAGTTTGAGAGTCATAGTCCTTCACAAAAGACTAGGCTGTAAATGATTTCCCATTGCAGTAGAGAAACTCACTTTGCTGTTGGCCCAACCCAACTGTAAACTTACGTTACACAATGAGCCACCCACTAAACAAACCAATGTCTGTGCTGTGCTGTCACAGGGGCGGTGGACATGCTGGAAGCGGTGAGGATCAGGGAGGAGGAGGTGGGGGTGCACCGGACCACAGGGTTCTGCCCCTTGCGCGCCATGCAAGAAGGGGCGTCGGTGGAGGAGGGCATGCCTGACCTGGCCTTCAGGATCGATGAAGACGCTCAGCTCAAGGTGGAGTTTGAGAAGGCTTTTAAAGGTAAGGGGTGTCCGTGGTGCTCCCCTGGGGCATGGGCATGTCTGTGCTGGGTTTGTGGGTGTGTGGGTGTGGGAGGGGAGGGTGTGGGTGTGTGTGAGAGGGGGGGTGTGTGTGGGTGTGTGGTTGTGTTTGTGTATGAGTGTGTGTGTGTTTGTGCATGTGTTTGTGTGTGAGTGTTTGTGTATGTGTGTGTGTGCATGGGTGTGTGCATGCGTGCATGTGTGTGTGTCTGTGCATGTATGTGTGTGTGTGCGTTTGCGTCGTGTATGCATGTGTGTGTGTGCTTCCATGCGTGCATGCACGTTTGTGTATATGAACCCGTGTGTGTGCTTGTGTGTGTGTATGTTTGCAAATGTGTGTGTGTGTGTGTGCATGGAAGAGATAGAGAGAGAGAGAGAGTGTGTGTGTGCATGTGTATACATGTGAATGTGCGTGTATTTGTGTGTGTGTGTGTGTGTGTGTGTGCATGCACTTGTGTTTGCGTGAGCATGTGCATGTGTGCCTTTACACTTTGTCTCTCTGTTTGTTGGTTTTCAACTTCCCTGACTCTCTCGTGTTCTTGAATCACTTTCCACCTCTCTCTCTGTCTCTCTCTCTTTTACTCTTTTACTACCTCTGTTTCTGTCTGTTCTGCATCTTCCTGAATTCCTGCCTCTGTGCTGTCTGTATCTGTCTGTCTGCCTCTCTGATTATTACACCTCTCTTCTCTCCCCCCCCCCCCCTCCTCCCCCACCCAACCCCCCATAACCCCTCTCTCCAATTCCCCTCCCACCCCATCCCCACCACCACCACCACCACCACCACCACTCCTGTCCAATCTTCCTCAGTCAGAAGAGGAAGAAGAAACCTTGCATGATATGGTGAAATCTTCTGTGTATATAGATATATATAAACATTACATGCTGTGCTGAGGCAGAGGATTCAAGAAGATGTGTTATCTCAGTCAATCCCATTTGCGTTTCAACATCAACACCCACCCACAGGGGTATGGGCCGGCAGGGGTGGGAGAGGGGGTGGAGGTGGGAGACTGGAGGGTGTGTGTATAACCCACTCCTGGAGGAAGAAGGGGTGGTGGAGGGGGGGGGGGAGGGGGCGCGTGTGGGGGGTGGAGGGGGCGTGGGGGGGTGGGGAGCAGTTCCCAACACATCACTGACACCACCAGAATGAGAACATGCTAATGTGCTGTTTCTCTTTCACTTCTACATTTTCAAATTTAAAGAAGAAAAAAAAAAATCTGAGTATAATTGATACATTTGTTTATCACTTTCTTTTTCTTTTTCTTTTTTTCCTTTTTTTTTTTTCAAATTAGAATTAGCAAAGACTTCTATATGATCGACGCCTTTGTTTACCTGTATGTATTTTTTTTTCCTAGGTGGATTTGGCAAATACTTTTTGTATGATTGATTCTTTATTTACCTATATGTTTTTTTTTCTTGGTGAAATTAGCAAAGACTTCTTGTATGATTGATGTCTTTGTTTACGTGTATATTTTTTTTATTCACAGTAGAATTAGCAAAGATTTCTTGCATGATTGATGCCTTTATTTACCTGCAATTTTTTTTTTCTGGGTGGAATTGGCGAAGACTTCTTGCATGATTGACGCCTTTGTTTACCTGTGTATGTATTTTTTCTAGGTGGAATTAGCAAAGACTTTTCCATTCTGGCCACGATAAAGCCGGATGGGCACACAAGAGGCAAGGTGTTCTCCATCTATGATGAAGACGCTACAGAATTGCTGGCGCTGAAAATCGGCAAATACTCTGAACTTATATACAAGGATGATGAAGGTCTGCCCGGAGAGCCTATCCCCATCGGGCTGGACCTCACTGATGGACAGTATGTTTGTTTTTGTGTGTGTGTGGGAGTGGGGTGTGTGTGTGTGTGTGTGTGTTTGTGTGTGTGTGTTGTGTGTTTGTGTGTTGTGTGTGTGTATTGTGTGTGTTGTGTGTGTGTGTGTGTGTGTGTGTGTGGTGTGTGCGTGTGTGTGTGTGTTGTGTGTGTGTGTGTGTGTGTGTGTGCGTGCGTGCGTGTGTGTGTTGTATGTGTGTGTGTGTGTGTGTGTGTGTGTGAGTGTGTGAGCAGGAGTGGAAGGTGACATACATGTATGTGTGTGATTGTGGGTGGTTGTGGTGCATATGTGTGTGAGTGTGTGGGATTACATGTGTGGGTGTGTGTTTGGGAGTGTGTGTGTGTCTGTGTTGTGTGTGCGTGTGTGTGTGTGTGTGTGTGTGTGTGTGTGTGTGTGCGAGCGGGAGTGGAAGGTGGCATGCATGTATGTGTGTGATTGTGGGTGGTTGTGGTGCATGTGTGTATGGGTGTGTGGGATTACATGTGTGGGTGTGTGTTTAGGAGTGTGTGTGTGTGTGTGTGTGTGTGTGTGTGTGTGTGTGTGTGTGTGTGTGTGTGCCTGCAGGAGTGAAAGGTGGCATACATGTATGTGTGTGACTGTGGGTGGAAGTGGTGCATGTGTGTATGTGTGTGTTGGTTTGTGTGTGTGTATGAGTATGTGGGATTACATTGTGTGTGTGTGTGTGTGTGTGTGCAGGAGTGGGAGGTGGCATGCATTCATGTGTGTGATTGTGGGTGGTAGTGGTGCTTGTGTGTATGTGTGTTGATGTGTATGAGTGTGTGGGATTACGCCCGCGTGTGTGTGGGGGGGGAGGGGATTTTGTATCTGTTAAGTTTAATATTGTTGTTAATTTATATTCCTGTACCTTATTCATGCCACATGTATAAGTGTTACACGCGCCTAGAAAAGCATGTAAGTGCCGTATAAATAATGACAATAATAATCATGATTAACTGTATTAGTAGCAGTAGAAGAAGTAGTAGTAGTAGTAGTAGTAATAGTATCATCACTATCACCATTAGAATGGTAGTAGTAGTACCCAGGTGGCTGTGTATAGGCCTGAGTATGGAAGGAGACACACTCAGCATTATTATTATTGTTGTTGTTATGATGATGATGATGATGATGATGATGATTATTGTCATCTTCATTAGTAGTAGTAGTAGTATTGTTACAGTTATTATTATCATCATTGTTGTTGTTATTATTATCCAGGTGACACTGTATAGGTCTGAGTGTGGAAGGAGAAGCATTCAGTGTTCTTCTTCTTCTGCTTCTGCTTCTGCTTCTTCTTCTTCTTCCTCTTCATCATCTTTGTCTCATTTTTCTTCTTTTTCCTCCTCCTCTTCTTCTTCTTCTGTATCTTCTTCTTCATCTGCTTCTTATTCTTCTTTTGTTTCTTCTTCTTCATCGGATTCTTCTTCTTCATTTGCTTCTCCTTCATCATCTTCTCCATCTTCTTCTCCTTCTCCTTCATCATCATCTTCTTCTTCTTCTTCATTGGCTTCATCTTCTTCTCCTTCTTCTACTTCTTCATCTTCTTCTTTGTCATCATCTTTGTCATTTCCTTCTGCTTCTTCTTCTTCCTCTTCTTTGTTTTTTGTTTTGTTTTGTTTTTTTGCTGCCCCATCATCTGCACCGTTTCAGTGGCATTACTCCCACGCCGCTCATTTAGATTCCCCCATACACAGCCACACCCGGGTTCGTCCGTTGCAGTTCCAGCGTCGGCAGTCCACAGGGAACCATCGATGTTAGGTCGCCAGGAGGCCACACACCAGAGGAGACCCTGCACTGCTGCTGAGTCACTTCGGTGGTGTTCAGTGGTGCCTGTTCTGTTTTAACGTACTTAGGACACCACCTACTAAGCCCCCTACTAACGACAATAATGGCTTAGTCGCGGAGCCAGACTGAGTGAGCGTCCCTCCCAGAGTGGAGACCGCCACCACGTCCCTCAAACAACAGCCGCTAATGAATCTGCCGACACTGACAGGACTCACCCCAAGCACGGAAGTGGAGGGGTATCGAAACTGAGGTCACCATGAGAGCAGGGCATGAAAGGCCACAGACTTTGAGACTATTTTGTTTATATTGATGACGATGAAGCAGCAGGAGGATGACGATGATGATGACAATGTTGCTATAGAGGTCCATTTTGGTTTGGGACCGCGTGACAAGGCTGTACTCTACGCTTCCTGTCATAATGATATCCCGGCGTTAACCAGGCCCAAGAGATACAGACACTTGCAGTGTTGGTCAGGTAATTAGAGCAACACACCCAAAGACGCATCCTTGAAGCGGATGACACTCGACTGTGTGGTCCCAGTCTCCCCATTTAAGCCCACAGCACACTCAACTCTGGGTAGGAGCCGGCCACGGGCCGAAAAACCCACCTCCGCTGGGATTCGAACCCGCGTCCTCCCAGCCGTCAGTCCGCGACGCTAACCACTTCGCCACGGCGGCTGGTCCTCTTCTTTGTTGTCTTCTTCATCTTCTTCTGCTGCTTCTTCGTTTTCTTCTTCTTCGTTTTCTTCTTCTTCGTTTTCATCTTCTTATTCATGGTCTTCTTCATTGTCGTCTTCTTCCTCTTCCTGTTCTTCTTCTTACCATTATTAATGACAATAATATCATTGTCCAGGTGGCACCGTATAGGTCTGAGCGTGGAGGGAGACCAGCTCAGCGTGGTGCACAACTGTGTGCCCCAAGAGGAGACAATCCGCATCGGGCGCAGCAAGCCCCCCTCCAGGATCAAGAAGAAGGGCATGGCCTTCGTG
Organism: Babylonia areolata; assembly: GCF_041734735.1. Classification (NCBI taxonomy): domain Eukaryota; kingdom Metazoa; phylum Mollusca; class Gastropoda; order Neogastropoda; family Buccinidae; genus Babylonia; species Babylonia areolata. The sequence goes on from NC_134889.1 coordinate 5,612,589, forward strand.
GGCTTCCAGCTGGCCGAGGAGGAGTTGTACACTGTGAGTGGGTGGTTCAAATCTTCTGTTGGGTGTTTTGTTTGCTTATTTGTTTATCTTCTTTTTTTTTTTTTTTTTTATTGAAATCAATTACAAGTTACAGCTTAGTCTTTTGTGAAGGACTATGACTCTCAAACTAGGAGGCAAAATTGCACTCGCTCTTAGTGCTGCAGCACTTTATTTATTTATTTATTATTATTATTATTTTATTTTATTTTTTTCTCAAGGCCTGACTAAGCGCGTTGGGTTACGCTGCTGGTCAGGCATCTGCTTGGCAGATGTGGTGTAGCGTATATGGATTTGTCCGAACGCAGTGACACCTCCTTGAGCTACTGAAACTGAAACTGAAGCTAAGCTGCAGCCTTGGGGGCTAGTTGGCTTTTGGGAAGCATCCCAACGCCGGCTGTCCTAAAACCCTCTTGGCTGAGAGAGTGGGGATGTAATCTAGGCAAGACACTCTCCACCATAATCAAATTCTAGCCTATATTGTTTGGACAGCACTTACCTCTTCTGTAGTTCTGATGGTCATAGTTGAAAATGACTGACTATCATACATATTGTTGTCACTGGGTTTTTTTTGGTTTTTTCATCTCTTATATATTTCATATTATTTCTGAATTATTTGCTTACTTATTTTTTTTATTTTACTTTTTAGTTTTATTAGTTTTTTTTGTTTTGTTTATTTGTTTATTCATTTATCTTAATTGATGTGTTTATTATTTTGATGACTTTTTATGTAAATAGTGTGTGTGTGTGTGTGTCTGTGTTTGTGGGTGTGAGTCTGTGTGTCTGTGTTTGTGGGTGTGAGTCTGTGTGTCTGTGTTTGTGGGTGTGAGTCTGTGTGTCTGTGTTTGTGGGTGTGAGTCTGTGTGTCTGTGTTTGTGGGTGTGAGTCTGTGTGTCTGTGTGTTTGTGGGTGTGAGTCTGTGTGTCTGTGTTTGTGGGTGTGAGTCTGTGTGTCTGTGTGTTTGTGGGTGTGAGTCTGTGTGTCTGTGTTTGTGGGTGTGTGTCTGTGTGTCTGTGTTTGTGTGTGTGTGTCTGTGTGTCTGTGTTTGTGGGTGTGAGTCTGTGTGTCTGTGTTTGTGGGTGTGAGTCTGTGTGTCTGTGTTTGTGGGTGTGAGTCTGTGTGTCTGTGTTTGTGGGTGTGAGTCTGTGTGTCTGTGTTTGTGGGTGTGAGTCTGTGTGTCTGTGTTTGTGGGTGTGAGTCTGTGTGTCTGTGTTTGTGGGTGTGAGTCTGTGTGTCTGTGTTTGTGGGTGTGTGTCTGTGTTTGTGGGTGTGAGTCTGTGTGTCTGTGTTTGTGGGTGTGAGTCTGTGTGTCTGTGTTTGTGGGTGTGAGTCTGTGTGTCTGTGTTTGTGGGTGTGAGTCTGTGTGTGTGTGTTTGTGGGTGTGAGTCTGTGTGTCTGTGTGTTTGTGGGTGTGAGTCTGTGTGTGTGTGTTTGTGGGTGTGAGTCTGTGTGTCTGTGTTTGTGGGTGTGAGTCTGTGTTTGTGGGTGTGAGTCTGTGTGTCTGTGTTTGTGGGTGTGAGTCTGTGTGTCTGTGTTTGTGGGTGTGAGTCTGTGTGTCTGTGTTTGTGGGTGTGAGTCTGTGTGTCTGTGTGTTTGTGGGTGTGAGTCTGTGTGTGTGTGATATCAGACGAAGACATGCTGCTCTGCTGTGTGCATATTTTTAACCTGAGCACACTGTGCTTTGTTCTCTCAGGGCTTGGTCCAAGATCTCATCATCAGCAACGACCCCAGTACGGCATACGAGATCTGTGACACGTACTGCCCAGAGTGTGAGAGGGCTATGTCCTACGGAGCTGTTTATTCCGAATCTTCACCGTACCTTCGCTTCTTCAATGCGTCATCGTCATCATCGTCGTCGTCGTCGTCATCATCATCGTCATCATCGAGCATCATTTCTGGTTCTAGCTCATCCAGCTCTGCTGCCAGCTTAAACAGGGTAGAAACTGATGTTCTTTTGTTGTTTTTTTTCCATTGCAGAGAAAGTGCTCATGCATTTTCAAACTCGATTCTCACATTGTCTCGCACACAGAAAAAATGCCTTCACATAGAAGAAGAAAACCAAAACGAACAGCTGAATTACAGTATTCTGCAATGATATACTTACATAATTACATATGTTACAAACACACCGACAAATATGCTTTCATTGTCATGTGCGCACATAGATACATACATGCATACATACAAATAAGCATATGATTGTCACCATCACACTTTCTCTCTGTCTGTCTATCTGTCTGTCTGTCAGTCTGTCTGTCTCCATCTCTCTCTCTCTCTCTCTCAGGGTTTGCGGAAGTTTTCCATTCAGTTTTCACTAAGTTCCTTATGCTGGTCCCGTGCACTTTATTTACATGTAGCACTGTTGTGGTCAGACGCTCCACAGAAAACAAGTCTGTTTGCATTTTGTATTTGTATTTGTATTTCTTTCTGTCACAACAGATTTCTCTGTGTGAAATTCGGGCTGCTCTCCCCAGGGAGAGCATGTCGCTACACTACAGCGCCACCCTTTTTTTTTTTTTTTTTTTTTTTTTCCTGCGTGCAGTTTTATTTGTTTTTCCTGTCGAAGTGGATTTTTCTACAGAATTTTGTTGTGACAAAAAGAAATACAGTGGCAGAAGCAGTTTTCAGTTTCAGTTTTGTGTGAGAAAGGTGGCGGGAGGGATCTGGGGGAGGAGGTGAGGGGGCTGGGGGTGGGGGTGGGGGGTCAAGCAAAAAATAATACTCTCTCTCTATCTGTATATTTTATTCCGGTGTGAGAAACAGCGATTGTAGAACAACCTCGGTGCTGCTTCTTCTTCTTTTCTTTGTTCATGGTCTGCAACTCCTGTGTTCACCTGAATGTATGAGTGCGCTTTTATGTGTGTGTACCCTGTCATGATGTAGTCAGCGATGAAATGGTGGAAGGGGAGGACTGGCCCCCAGCCTCTCGCGCCGAGCAGTGGGTTTGAACTCTTTGCCTGGATGGCTGTAGAAGGCTGTGGGATCTTTAACTCTTTCACTGCCAAGTTTCTGCGTGTAAAAAAAAAAAAAAAAAAATCCCACTCCCCAGCGTCAGATATTTTGAATACGATGCCCTCAGTCGCAGGCTTCAGTTCATGTCAAAACAACACAGTGGAGTTGTTCACTTCAAGCTTGGTCATGGGGGCAAATGTTTGTCGTTCGTTGTTCTACTGGTGGGAAACCGGCTGCAGCTGTCAAGCTTTGTTACAATGTGAAAAAATGTGACCCCTCCTTGTGGACTAAAGTCGCCTATGGTGCTGCACTGTCTAGTCAACTAAAGTCGTCAATGACGGTGCACTGTCTAGTCAACTAAAGTCACCTATGGCGGTGCACTGTCTAGTCAACTAAAGTCGTCAGTGGCGGTGCACTGTCTAGTCAACTAAAGCCGCCAATTGCCATGCACTGTCTAGTCAACTAAAGTCGTCTATGGCAGTGCATTTTCTCCTCAACTAAAGTCGCCTATGGTGCTGCACTGTCTAGTCAACTAAAGTCTCCTATGGTGCTGCACTGTCTAGTCAACTAAAGTCGCCTATGGTGCTGCACTGTCTAGTCAACTAAAGCCGCCTATGGTGCTGCACTGTCTAGTCAACTAAAGCCGCCTATGGTGCTGCACTGTCTAGTCAACTAAAGTCGCCTGTGGCGGTGCACTGTCTAGTCAACTAAAGTCGTCTATGGTGCTGCACTGTCTAGTCAACTAAAGTCTTCTATGGTGCTGCACTGTCTAGTCAACTAAAGTCGCCTGTGGCAGTGCACTGTCTCGTCAACTAAAGTCTTCTATGGTGCTGCACTGTCTAGTCAACTAAAGTCTTCTATGGTGCTGCACTGTCTAGTCAACTAAAGTCTTCTATGGTGCTGCACTGTCTAGTCAACTAAAGTCGCCTGTGGCGGTGCACTGTCTCATCAACTAAAGTCTTCTATGGTGCTGCACTGTCTAGTCAACTAAAGTCTTCTATGGTGCTGCACTGTCTAGTCAACTAAAGTCGCCTGTGGCGGTGCACTGTCTCATCAACTAAAGTAGTCTATGGTGCTGCACTGTGACCTATGGCGGTGCACTGTCTAGTCAACTAAAGTCAGCTATGGCGGTGCACTGTCTAGTCAACTAAAGTCACCTATGGCGGTGCACTGTCTAGTCAATTAATGTTGCCTATGGCGATGCACTGTCTAGTTAACTAAAGTCGCCAGTGGCGGTGCACTGTCTAGTCAACTAAAGCCACCTATGGTGCTGCACTGTCTAGTCAACTAAAGTCACCTATGGTGCTGCACTGTCTAGTCAACTAAAGTCACCTATGGTGGTGCACTGTCTAGTCAACTAAAGCCGCCTATGGCGGTGCACTGTCTAGTCAACTAAAGTCGCCTATGGCGGTGCACTGTCTAGTCAACTAAAGTCGCCTATGGCGGTGCACTGTCTAGTCAACTAAAGTCGCCTATGGCGGTGCACTGTCTAGTCAACTAAAGTCGCCTATGGCGGTGCACTGTCTAGTCAACTAAAGCCACCTATGGTGCTGCACTGTCTTGTCAACTAAAGCTGCCTATGGCGGTGCACTGTCTTGTCAACTAAACCCACCTATGGCGGTGCACTGTCTAGTCAACTAAACCCACCTATGGTGGTGCACTGTCTAGTCAACTAAACCCACCTATGGCGGTGCACTGTCTAGTCAACTAAACCCACCTATGGTGGTGCACTGTCTAGTCAACTAAACCCACCTATGGTGGTGCACTGTCTAGTCAACTAAAGCTGCCTATGGCGGTGCACTGTCTTGTCAACTAAAGCCACCTATGGTGCTGCACTGTCTTGTCAACTAAAACCACCTATGGCGGTGCACTGTCTAGTCAACTAAAGCCACCTATGGTGGTGCACTGTCTAGTCGACTAAAGTCGTCTATGGCGGTCCATTTTCTCCTTAACTAAAGTCGCCTATGGCGGTGCACTGTCTTGTCAACTAAAGCTGCCTATGGCGGTGCACTGTCTAGTCAACTAAAGCCGCCTATGGTGGTGCACTGTCTAGTCAATTAATGTTGCCTATGGCGGTGCACTGTCTAGTCAAGTAAAGTCGCCAGTGGCGGTGCACTGTCTACTCAACTAAAGCCACCTATGGCAGTGCACTGTCTAGTCAACTAAAGCCTCCTGTGGCGGTGCACTGTCTAGTCAACTAAAGTCGTCAATGGCGGTGCACTGTCTAGTCAACTAAAGTCGTCAATGGCGGTGCACTGTCTAGTCAACTAAAGTCGTCAATGGCGGTGCACTGTCTAGTCAACTAAAGTCGTCAATGACGGTGCACTGTCTAGTCAACTAAAGTCACCTATGGCCGTGCACTGTCTAATCAACTAAAGTCGCCAATGGCGGTGCACTGTCTAGTCAACTAAAGCCGCCAATGGCGGTGCACTGTCTAGTCAACTAAAGTCGCCTATGGTGCTGCACTGTCTAGTCAACTAAAGTCGCCTATGGTGCTGCACTGTCTAGTCAACTAAAGCCGCCTATGGTGCTGCACTGTCTAGTCAACTAAAGTCACCTATGGTGCTGCACTGTCTAGTCAACTAAAGTCACCTATGGCGGTGTACTGTCTCGTCAACTAAAGTCACCTATGGCGGTGTACTGTCTCGTCAACTAAAGTCACCTATGGCGGTGTACTGTCTCGTCAACTAAAGTCGCCTATGGCGGTGTACTGTCTAGTCAACTAAAGCCGCCTATGGCGCTGCACTGTCTAGTCAACTAAAGTCACCTATGGCGGTGTACTGTCTAGTCAACTAAAGTCACCTATGGCGGTGCACTGTCTAGTCAACTAAAGCCACCTATGGTGCTGCACTGTCTAGTCAACTAAAGCCGCCTATGGCGGTGTACTGTCTCGTCAACTAAAGTCACCTATGGCGGTGTACTGTCTCGTCAACTAAAGTCACCTATGGCGGTGTACTGTCTCGTCAACTAAAGCCATCTATGGTGCTGCACTGTCTAGTCAACTAAAGTCGCCTGTGATGCTGCACTGTCTAGTCAACTAAAGTCTTCTATGGTGCTGCACTGTCTAGTCAACTAAAGTCGCCTGTGATGCTGCACTGTCTAGTCAACTAAAGTCGCCTGTGGCAGTGCACTGTCTCGTCAACTAAAGTCTTCTATGGTGCTGCACTGTCTAGTCAACTAAAGTCTTCTATGGTGCTGCACTGTCTAGTCAACTAAAGTCGCCTGTGGCGGTGCACTGTCTCATCAACTAAAGTAGTTTATGGTGCTGCACTGTGACCTATGGCGGTGCACTGTCTAGTCAACTAAAGTCACCTATGGCGGTGCACTGTCTAGTCAACTAAAGTCACCTATGGCGGTGCACTGTCTAGTCAACTAAAGCCGCCAATGGCGGTGCACTGTCTAGTCAACTAAAGCCGCCAATGGCGGTGCACTGTCAAGTCAACTAAAGCCGCCAATGGCAGTGCACTGTCAAGTCAACTAAAGCCGCCAGTGGCGGTGAACTGTCTAGTCAAACTAAAGCCGCCAGTGGCGGTGAACTGTCTAGTCAAACTAAAGCCGCCAGTGGCGGTGAACTGTCTCGAACTGTCTCGTCAACTAAAGCCGCCAGTGGCGGTGAACTGTCTAGTCAAACTAAAGCCGCCAGTGGCGGTGAACTGTCTAGTCAACTAAAGCCGCCAATGGCGGTGAACTGTCTAGTCAAACTAAAGCCGCCAGTGGCGGTGAACTGTCTAGTCAACTAAAGCCGCCAATGACGGTGCACTGTCTAGTCAACTAAAGTCGCCAATGGTGCTGCACTGTCTCATCAACTAAAGCCGCCAATGGCGGTGTACTGTCTAGTCAAACTAAAGCCGCCAGTGGCGGTGAACTGTCTAGTCAACTAAAGCCGCCAATGGTGCTGCACTGTCTCGTCAACTAAAGCCGCCAGTGGCAGTGAAAGAGTTAACCCTTTTTTTTTCTTTTCAAAACGTGACACCAAAGAAGTGGCGGTGATGCTCATGTCTGTTCTCTGCGTGTGTTCCTGTGACAGGGGAGCACGGCGGGAGTGATGACACTGGAGTACGGATCGGCCGAAATGACGGAAGTCACCTACAGATTTGTGAGTAGCTGCCTGTCTGTGTGAGACGCTTGTCTCTCGTGACAGTTACAACGCTCTTGTCTCTCGTAACAGTTACAACGCTCTTGTCTCTTGTCTCTCGTAACAGTTACAACGCTCTTGTCTCTCGTGACAATTACAACACTCTTGTCTCTCGTCTCTCGTGACAATTACAACGCTCTTGTCTCTCGTGACAATTACAACGCTCTTGTCTCTCGTCTCTCGTGACAATTACAACACTCTTGTCTCTCGTCTCTCGTGACAATTACAACGCTCTTGTCTCTCGTGACAATTACAACGCTCTTGTCTCTCGTCTCTCGTGACAATTACAACGCTCTTGTCTCTTGTCTCTCGTGACAATTACAACGCTCTTGTCTCTCGTGACAATTACAACGCTCTTGTCTCTCGTGACAATTACAACGCTCTTGTCTCTCGTAACAGTTACAGCTGGTATCACAAAGCAATGTAATGTGTTTGTTTGTTTGTTTTTTTTTCAGTTCCCTTTCCGTACCTGCTTGCTAAAAATGCTGTTGATACTTATGACAGTTGATAGTCATGCTGTGTCGTGTGTCTCCTTCTCTCTCTCTCTTCTGAAATTGCAGAATATTGTTACTGTTATAGAGTGTGTACACAATGCTGCCGATTTATTATGTCCACTTTGCCAGAAGGTGAAAGAAAATGGAGCACACTTTTTTTTTCTATCCTGTCCTGTTTTGTCTGACTTAATAGTACTATACATACCATTGAATTTTTTTTTTTAAAGTTCCCCAGCAAGATTATGTTGTCATATATATCTATATCTGTTTAGATCCATATTTGTACATATTGTCATTACTTATGGCATCTGTACATAAACAAACTCTCAGAAATCTGTCACTTTATCTGTACAAATAGTTTAAAGTACAATCCTCTCTTACATCTTAGAGAGTAACTGACTCAACATGTCCTACTTATGAATATCATGTATAACTTTAGCGAGTGCAGTTAACCAAGCATGTATGATTTTTTTATTTTATGAATTATGCGTCGCTTCCTGGAAAACTGATGCCCTCGACCGCTCTCGCTGGAGGATGCTGTGCTCTAGTGGCATAAAGACGTTTGAAAACAAGAGAACGCTGGCCATTAAGGAGAAGCGTGAGCAAAGGAAGCAGGGCTCAACTTCTGGAGATGTTTTCCCTTGCAACACCTGCGCATCCAGAATCGGCCTCTTCTCCCATATGAGGACACACACCAACAAATAAGCCTGCCTGCCTACTTATCCGTCGGACCGACGGGAGACTCCATCATCATCATCATCATCATGCATTTACTGAGCTGAGGGTGTATGACATCACAAAGTATGGCGTCATGTCTGTGATGAATTCAAAGTATTAAGCGATGTATGTGATGATTTTTTTTTTTTTTTTTTTGCTGCTTTTATTTTGTCTGCGTTTATTTTCTGACACCCTTTTGTGAAGGGGGCAGTGGCCTGTAAATGAACAGACCATCCGTCCAGCTATGCATCCATCCATCTCTGTCTTTCACTGTGCGCATTGTTTCCCCTGCAGGGACCCCCCGGACCCCATGGTGGGCGAGGCATACCGGGACCTCCAGGCGGCAAGGGAGAGACCGTGAGTGCCCGTGTTCTGTTTCTTACCATACAGTGCAATGCAATGCAATGCAATGCAGTACAAATGCTATACAATAGGATGCAATGCAATGCAGTACAATGAAATACAGCACAATACTATACAATACGATATGATGTAATGCAGTACAGTGCAGTGCAGTGCAGTATAATAAACACAACAAAACACAGCACAATCTAATCTAATCCAATCCCATCTGATCCATTGCGATGCAAATCAGTACAATACAGTGCTCTACAATACAGTACAATACAATACAAAGCAATACAGCACACTACCACACAATGCAAAACGACAATGAAATGCAATGCAGTACAGTACAGTAGAGAGTTCAGGACAATTCAGCACACTACACCGCAATGCAGTGCAGCACACCACACCACACCACACCACACCACACCACACCGCATAATGACACAATTCACCACAAAGCTACAAATCTCTATTGACCTGACTGGAAATCAGTTTTGCATCCATAGGCTTGTCAATCACACCACACAGTCTCTCAGACCTCAGTCAGATCTGATGAAACGAAAAAAAACAGCATGACATAATGAGTTGTGTACATATGTCATAGGGTAATGTCTATGACAGCTGTACAATGTATGCCACAGGTAATGTCTATGACAGCTGTACAATGTATATCACAGGTAATGTCTATGACAGCTGTACAATGTATGTTACATGATAATATCTATGACAGCTGAACAATGTATGTCACAGGGTAGTCTATGACAGCAGAACAATGTATGTCACAGGGCAATGTCTATGACAGCTGAACAATGTATGTTACAGGGTAGTCTATGACAGCAGAACAATGTATGTCACAGGGCAATATCTATGACAGCAGAACAATGCATGTCACAGGGCAATGTCTATGACAGCAGAACAATGTATGTCACAGGGCAGTGTCTATGACAGCAGAACAATGTATGTCACAGGGTAATGTCTATGACAGCAGAACAATGTATATCACAGGGTAATATCTATGACAGCAGAACAATGCATGTCACAGGGCAATGTCTATGACAGCAGAACAATGTATGTCACAGGGCAGTGTCTATGACAGCTGAACAATGTATGTCACAGGGCAATGTCTATGACAGCAGAACAATGCATGTCACAGGGCAGTGTCTATGACAGCAGAACAATGTATGTCACAGGGCAATGTCTATGACAGCAGAACAATGTATGTCACTGGGTAGTCTATGACAGCAGAATAATGTATGTCACAGGGTAGTCTATGACAGCAGAACAATATATGTCACAGGGCAATGTCTATGACAGCTGAACAATGTGTGTCACAGGGCAATGTCTATGACAGCTGAACAATGTATGTCACAGGGCAGTGTCTGTGACAGCAGAACAATGCATGTCACAGGGCAATGTCTATGACAGCAGAACAATGTATGTCACAGGGTAATGTCTATGACAGCAGAACAATGCATGTCACAGGGCAATGTCTATGACAGCAGAACAATGTATGTCACAGGGCAATGTCTATGACAGCAGAACAATGTATGTCACAGGGTAATGTCTATGACAGCAGAACAATGTATATCACAGGGTAATATCTATGACAGCAGAACAATGCATGTCACAGGGCAATGTCTATGACAGCTAAACAATGTATGTCACAGGGTAAAGTCTATGACAGCAGGACAATGTATGTCACAGGATAATGTCTATGACAGCAGAACAATGCATGTCACAGGGTAATGTCTATGACAGCAGAACAATGCATGTCACAGGGCAATGTCTATGACAGCTGAACAATGTATGTCACAGGGTAATGTCTGTGACAGCAGAACAACGCAAGTCACAGGGCAATGTCTATGACAGCTGAACAATGTATGTCACAGGGTAATGTCTATGACAGCAGAACAATGTATGTCATGTCCATGACAGTTGAACTATGTATGTCGCAGGGTCCCATCGGAATGGACGGTATTCCTGGTGCCAATGGCCTGCCTGGTCCTCCCGGCCACGTCTTTGTTATCCCTGTAAGTCTTTGTTCTCTTCTTCTTTTCTTTTTGTCTGTCCTGTGCATGTTCTTCTTCTTCTTTGTCTTGTCCTTCTTCTTCTTTGTCTTGTTCTTCCTCTTGTTCTTCTCTTTCTTGTCTTTGATTTTGTTCTTCTTTGTCTTATACTTGTTCTGCTGGTTCTTCTTCTCTTGCTTCTTCTTCTTCTTTGTCTTGCAGGTATTCTTTGTGTTCTTGTTCTATTTCTCCTGCTTCTTCTTTGTTCTTGTTCTCCTCTGCTTCTTCTTCTTTGTCTTGTAGTTTTTCTGTGTGTTCTTGTTCTTGTTCTTCTTCTCCTGCTTCTTCTTCTTCTTTGTCTTGTAGTTTTTCTGTGTGTTCTTGTTCTTGTTCTTCTTCTCCTGTTTCTTCATCTTCTTTGTCTTGTAGTTTTTCTTTGTGTTCTTGTTCTTCTTCTCCTGCTTCTTCTTCTTTGTCTTGTAGTTTTTCTTTGTGTTCTTGTTCTTCTTCTCCTGTTTCTTCTTCTTCTTTGTCCTGTAGTTTTTCTTTGTGTTCTTGTTCTTGTTCTATTTCTCCTGCTTCTTCTTCTTTGTCTTGTAGTTTTTCTTTGTGTTCTTGTTCTTGTTCTATTTCTCCTGCTTCTTCTTCTTCTTTGTCTTGTAGTTTTTCTTTGTGTTCTTGTTCTTGTTCTTGTTCCACTTCTTTCTCAATGTTGTTGTTGCTGTGCTTTTTGTTGTTGTTGTTGTTGTTGTTGCTCCTATTCATGTTCTTGTTCTCCTCCCTTTAATTTTTCCTTCTTTTTTTCCTGTCTTTTCCTATTTCTATTTCTTTTTATATCCTGGCTTTCTTTTTTTTTCTTTTTTTTTTTTTTTTTACTGTCTGTTTCTGTTTCATATATCACTGTTTCAGTTTCAGTATTTATCTCTTTCCTTTTCTTCCATTCGCCTTTCTCAGTTTTCTGTTGAATTATCTGTCTTCCTCCATTCCTCCCTCCATCTCTTTGTGTGTGTGTGTGTGTGTGTGTGTGTGTGTGTGTGTGTGAGAGAGAGAGGGAGAGAGAGAGAGAGAGAGAACTTAAGTGAGTGTGTGTGTGGACATGTGTGTGTGGACATGTGTGTG
>NC_134889.1:5629395-5636895 GCF_041734735.1 Babylonia areolata
TTGTGTTGTGTGATGTTTGGTTTTGTTGAGTTGTGTTGTAATTTTTTTTGTCACAACAGATTCTGCGGGAATGAAAATTCAGGCTGGTCTCCATGGGGAAAGCACATCCAGTTTTTGGCGCCGCCTATTTTTTCTCTCACTTGTTTTGCTACGAAAGTCGAGTTTTTCTAAAGAAGTTTGTGAAGGCGTGACCCTTTAGTCGCTGTGGGTTCTTATACCTTTGCATGTAGCACTCCTCTGAAAGACTAGCACCCAGACCTCCCATCAAGGTCTAGTGGAGAGGGGGGTAAAAATCCTGACCTGTATGTAGGACTTGAACCTGTGGACACTCACTTTCTGGTTGGGTGCAGTGCCATGTGGTAGCTGCTCCATTCGACACGTTGCAGAATGTGTCAGCTCTGCTTCATTGCTTTTCACATTCTGCTTCACTGTTTTATACGTTCCCCTCCTCTGCTTTGCACACTCTCCTGAATTTCCTTCATTTGTATGGAGAAGATCAAAGTCCGCTGCTCTGAATCAAAGGAACAGAAGTGTCTTTCGTCTGGAGAAGATCAAAGTCCGCTGCTCTGAATCAAAGGAACAGAAGTGTCTTTCGTCTGGAGAAGATCAAAGTCCGCTGCTCTGAATCAAAGAAACAGAAGTGTCTTTCGTCTGGAGAAGATCAAAGTCCGCTGCTCTGAATCAAAGGAACAGAAGTGTCTTTCGTCTGGAGAAGATCAAAGTCCGCTGCTCTGAATCAAAGGAACAGAAGTGTCTTTCGTCTGGAGAAGATCAAAGTCCGCTGCTCTGAATCAAAGGAACAGAAGTGTCTTTCGTCAGCATCAGCATTTGTTGTGTCATTAGAAGATGGAAAGACGCCATTTTAATGCTTTCTTAACATACTTTAAATACCTGGGCAGGGTAGCATGAGGCGAACTTTGCAGCGATAAGTTTGCTTAGAGTTAGGAATGCATTGTATTTCTCTTTTTTGTCACAACAGATTTCTCTGTGTGAAATTCGGGTTGCTCTCCCCAGGGAGAGCGCATCGCTACACTGAGAGTGCCACCCCCTTTTTTTTTTTTTTTTTTTTTTCCCTGCATGCAGTTTTATTTGTTTTTCCTATCAAAGTGGATTTTTCTACAGAATTTTGCCAGGGACATCCCTTTTGTCGCCGTGGGTTCTTTTACATGCACTAAGTGCATGCTGCACAAGGGACCTCAGTTTATATCATCTCATCCAAATGACTAGTTCCTGCATGGAATTTACTGTGGAGTTAGGAACATTAGTGGAGTTAGGAACATTCTTAATGATAAGCAAACTTAGCGCTGATAAGTTCGCTCATGCAAGCCACCCTAGATCCCCTTTGTGCTATGTGGCACATAAGGTCCACCAGCAGAGATCTCCCTCCACTGCTGCCCGTCTTGGGTCGTCTAAGTTAGCAGCTCCCCCCCCCCCCCCCCCAACCCCCCCATAGCCTTTTCCACACTCGTGAAGAAGAGTTGTGTGCAAGCCATATTATGATGGAATGAAAGAGGTTTACTTAGTCTATAAAAAATACAAATGGAGAATTTTTTTTTTTAAACTGTTGGTTGTAAAACAAGACTTGCTTTTGATAAGAGACATAATTATGTTTTAGAACTTAGGTGTGTCTTAAGAAAAGTGAGACTGTTTTCACAACCTTCACTATCACTTCCAGCTAACACAGTCCTTGGAGACAGACCTATGGTCCGAAACATTGGACGTCTCATATCAAAAGTGTAGCTTGTATTACAACATACTTTTCTTTTCTTTTTTTTTAACTTTCTCCATGGGCAAGCCGTATATTGTTTCACAAGTGATGATTTCTGCATGTGCGGTTCTGTGTTTTGGATACCATCCCACACTGGATTCTGTTATAATGACCAAGCAGACAGGGCAGCAAAAAGGGGAGCAAAAAATCATATAGATAGTATAAAAGTATATTGCCCATTGTCATACAAGGAAATAAGCAATATACTAGAAAGAGACTTTTATAGGTGCTTGAATTCAAGTCTAAAACCTCATCAGTTGACTCTCTCAGACTTTGGTCCGATTCGCAGACCAATTCTGAGTTTAGCTCTCAGACTATTATCAAATTCGTTACGGACCAAGTATTGTTCTAATGTCAAGTGCATATGCTTTAGTAACCTGACAATTGGGCATATAATTTTTCACTGTAGTTTGATGAAGCCTTTTGTACACGAAAGTGTGTCTTCACAAGTGACTGAGAACGTTGATGTTTTTGACTTTTTGCATTCATTATCAGTTGTTTCGCTTGTCAGTTTAACGACTTCTCTTTTACGAAGTCCTTTAAGTAATTTCCTGTAACTGTATTTAGAGTTGTTTTGTTGTTGTTGTTTTTTTTTCTTCCAAATTTCACCCACATTTTTACCCTCATTTGCCCAGTTTCTCCCAACCCTCCATTCATCCACATCTCCCACCCCTTCTAACCGATAATACTCAGATGTATTCATAAATACTTTAACAAAATGTCTTCAATCACCGATATGTGTGACGGGACATTAAACAAAATTCCTCCTTCTGTGTTTTTGCTTGCTTGTGGCCCTCGTTGTTGTTGCGACATTTATTCTGGTAGACTCGAGAAACAAGTCTGTCTGTGCTGATCCCTGATGCTGATGTTTAGTGTTGTCTTTTTCCAGGGACCAATGGGCCCCATGGGTTTGCCTGGGCCACCTGGACCTCTTGGGAAAAGGGTGAGGGGTTTGAACTTGTTCTGTTTTCACTGCAGGCATTTGTGTGTGTGTGTGTGTGTTAGTGTGTGTGTGTGTGTGTGTGTGTGTGTGTGTGTGTGTGTGAGTGTGTGTTTGTGTGTATTAGTGTTAGTGTGTGTATGAATGAGTATGTGTGTGTTTGTGTCCGTGTGTGTGTGTGTGTGTGTGTGTGTGTGTGTGTTAGTGTGAGTTTGTGTGTATTAGTGTTAGTGTGTGTATGAATGAGTATGTGTGTGTTTGTGTCTGTGTATGTGTGTGTGCGTATGTGTGTGTGTGTGTGTGTGTGTGTGTGTTAGTGTGTGTGTGTGTGTGTGTGTGAGAGAGAGAGAGAGAGAGAGAGAGAGAGAGAGAGAGAGAAGATGGAATAAAGCAGTTACTCTATATCACCATGGAATTTTATTGGTATGTGACCGTCTCCATGAATTGTGACATCCTATCCAGGGTTCGTCATTAACATTTTTTCACATGAGCGCCTGCGCTCTAGTTTCAGAATTTTGATGAGCGCAAACTGAAAACTAAGAGCGCACACTAAAAACCGTCAGCCTTCCTTTTTGGGATCAAATATTTCAGCATTTTGATTTTGCACGGCCGCGAAATCGATCGTGTGCTCCACTTTTCTACTCTTCAAGTCTGAAGAGCGCTCTTTTGCATAGCCTCCCCTGATTCACTAGGCCTACTTCCGGTTGAACTAACAAAACGTAAACAGACGGCTTTCAAACTTCGGAAAATGCAAAACGATCGCGCTTTTGACTCTTGTTTGTGATGGACAATGGAATAACAATTTAGATACAGTAGTGTATGCTTATGTCTTTTCAAAATCAAGAGCGCAAGCACTCTGAGTCAAGGAATTTTCCAGAGCGCAATTTGTTTTTTCAGAGCGTTCCGCTCAGCGCTCCCGTTAGTGACGAACCCTGCTATCAGTCTAGAAGGAAAGCGTTTTCAGACAGAAACGTGTTCATCACTTACCATGCTGGAGCAGTTCCACTCTTGTTCCCTACCGTCAGTCATGTACATACACTGGCGGGACTACATCACTAACTAGGACAGAGACAGCAGTTCCAAGCATTGAAAGCAAAAACCTGGCAGGCACAGCTTCAGTGGACATCAGCATTTAACTCTCTCTATACGAACGGCGAAAGAGACGACGTTAACAGCGTTTCATCCCAATTACCATCATCAAAATATTGCAAGCGGAACGCTCTTATACTGAAGAGGTGAATGTTGACAAAGAATACCACAGTTCTGACGACGGAAGCTAAAGGTTGGGTCATTCAGACACCCACTGGACATCCGAGGGGTCCGTGTAGAGGAGAAGAGAGGACTGGCCGTACTGAGTGAGTTAAGGGTCAGGTATTCCACAACAGCTCTTCTACAGGGAACTGGCTGACCGCATGGCAGTTGCAGTCACTGAAGAAGGGGTAGAAAGATAATCATCCTCAAGGCCAAACCTTCAGCCTTGGCAGCTTGAGACTGCTTCTGCTGCTGATAGAAGTAGCTGGTGAGCCCCGACAAAACCAACAACTGTCAAATAAAAAAACTGTGTGTAGTGAAGACCTTTCGAGGGAGATCGTCACCAGTGCCTCGCAACTGCTCGAGATTGGCGACTCAGAGCTGTGTCTTCCTTTGCCCTGCCTTGTGCCCCTGCCTGTAGCCGCATTTACTCTTCAGACTTCTGGGCTCTGAAGCCACATGCCTGTCCGCTGATGATGACGGCACACTGCATCTTCACCATCAGTTCTTGAGAGACAACCATGATGTCATGCTGTATTTATTATTCGTTGGTGTTGTTGCATTGTTTTGTTACGGTCGTTTTGTTATTGTTGTTTTTCTTTTCCATGTGTTGATGATCATGATCATGGTGTTTGACACAGTGCGTCATATCTTCGGTCCCCAACAGACAACCATGATGTCATGTTTGTCGTTGGTGTTGTTGCATTGTTTGTTACGGTCGTTTTGTTATTGTTGTTTTTCTTTTCCATGTGTTGATGATCATGATCATGGTGTTTGACACAGTGCGTCATATCTTCGGTCCCCAACAGACAACCATGATGTCATGTTTGTCGTTGGTGTTGTTGCATTGTTTGTTACGGTCGTTACGTTATTGTTGTTTTTCTTTCTCACATGATGATGATCTTGATCATGGTGTTCGACGCAATGCATCATCATCTTCAGTTCCCAAGAGACAGCCATGATGTCGTGTTATGTTTGTCGTTGGTGTTGTTGCATTGTTTGTTGCTGTCGTTACGTTATTGTTGTTGTTTTTCTTTCTCACGTGATGATGATCTTGATCATGGTGTTTGACGCAATGCATCATCATCTTCAGTTCCCAAGAGACAGCCATGATGTCGTGTTATGTTTGTCGTGGTGTTGTTGTATTGTTTCTTGCTGTCGTTACATTATTGTTGTTGTTTTTCTTTCTCACGTGATGATGATCTTGATCATGGTGTTCGACGCAATGCATCATCATCTTCAGTTCCCAAGAGACAGCCATGATGTCATGTTATGTTTGTCGTTGGTGTTGTTGCATTGTTTGTTACGGTCGTTACGTTATTGTTGTTTTTCTTTCTCACATGATGATGATCTTGATCATGGTGTTCGACGCAATGCATCATCATCTTCAGTTCCCAAGAGACAACCATGATGTCGTGTCTTCGTTACTGTTGATGTTTCGTTGTTTGTTACTGTTGTTACTGTAGCTTTTCTTCCTCACATGATGACGATCACGATCACGGTGTTGACAGGGTCGCCCAGGTATGGATGGAGAGAGGGGAGTGCAAGGCCCACCAGGAGATAAGGTCAGTACTACCTTTGACCTCATTCAGCCTTGAGCCCTGAATGCCGAAAAACAAAAGCAGCTTCATAATGTATTGTTCTGTTCCAACGGTCCCACCAGGTTTCACTCACGTGACTTCAGTTGAAATGGCAAAGTCTTTTGATAACTTTTGTCTTCATGTTTTCAATTTTTGGTCATCATTTTTTCACAGTTCGTTCATTTAGTCATCACCGTTTTTTTATTTTATTTCTATATACATTTTGGTTTTTAGGCATGTAATTTTGCATTTGTACTAAAGCTTGAAGTCCTACTTTGTTGTAATTTCACCTACACCCATAAGATTTGTTGTATATTGCTGCAGTCATGATCTTTGACATTCCTGTTTTTTGTGATTGATGTAATTAAATTTGTATTGTTTCATGTTCAGTTGTTGATATTTATTATTCCAGTGAAAGTAAGAACTTTTCCCTTTTTTCATATAAAGTTAACAATTTCATTCTGCCTTTTTATTTGAGCAACAAGATACTTTTTCTGTTATGCAATTTTTTGTTGTTGTCCAGTTCTAAATTTAGCTTTAGAATTCAAAGATAATGTTAGATCTTTTTGGAATCAAAGGTAATTTTACACTTTTAATATCGGAAATGACATTGTTTATGTTATTTCTTTTAGAATTAAATGTGATATTAGAAATCAGAGGTATGTTACATTGTCAACACTGAAAGTGGCATCAGAAATAAAAGATGATGTCACAATTTTTATCATTAAAAGTGACATTAGAAATGAATGATAACGTTACAATTTCTAACACTGAAAATGACATCAGAAATAAAAGATAATGTTATAAATTTGAAAAAAAAGATAATGTTTCAGTCTTTCAAAACTAAAACTTACTTTGGAAATGCAGGTAATGTTGCATTTTGTTAAACATTGAAAGTGACTATGTTATGTTAAACGTTTTTAAACACATACATTAACATTTTTTAGAAGCATGACACAAAGCGTTAGTGCATGTAATGTTAGAGTTTGAAACTGCAACTTCCACATTCACTCATATGTACACGAGTGAGCTTTTACATATATGAGAGTTTTTATGCCGCCATGTAGGCAGCCATACTATGTTTTCGGGGGTGAAATTGACTAAGATGTCCAATAATGTACCATCTTTTTAAACATACACATTAACATTGATTGATTGATATGGATACTTATATAGCGCCTATCCTTGGTCGGAGACCAAGCTCTAAGCGCTTTACAAACACAGGGTCATTTGCACCACAGGCTGCCTACCTGGGTAGAGCCGACTGACGGCTGCCATTGGGCGCTCATCATTCATTTCCTGTGTCATTCAATCAGATTTCAGGCATGCACACATACACACTCAGGCAGACATGTAACATTTTACATGTATGACCGTTTTTGTTTATCTACCCCGCCATGTAGGCAGCCATACTCCGTTTTCGGGGGTGTGCATGCTGGGTATGTTCTTGTTTCCATAACCCACCAAACGCTGACGTGGATTACAGGATCTTTAACGTGCATATTTGATCTTCTGCATGCGTATACACACAAAGGGGGTTCAGGCACAAGCAGGTCTGCACACATGTTGACCTGGGAGATGGGGGGGGGCGGCCTCAGATTGAAAGTCCAACGCTTCAACCACTCGGCTGTTGCAGGACTTGAAGTGTGTGTAAATGGTGTCAGAAAGTGGACGTTGACTGTTAACTCACTCCATACGAACGGTGAAAGAGACGACCTTAACAGCGTTTCACCCCCCCAATTACCATCATCAAAATATTGCAAGTGGAAAGCTCTTATACTGAAGAGGTGTTTGTTGACAAAGAATACCACAGTTCTGATGACGGAAGCTAAAGGTTGGGTCATTCAGACACCCACTGGACATCCGAGGGGTCTGTGTAGAGGAGAAGAGAGGACTGGCCGTACTGAGTGAGTTAACCTGATTGTTGCAGGGTGTTCCAGGGTACCCAGGTATGCCAGGCT
>NC_134889.1:5639395-5784395 GCF_041734735.1 Babylonia areolata
GTTGAAAAGACACAGTCAGTGTGTGTACCATGTGTGAGATGATTGGTGTGTGTGTGTTTGTCAGTATGTTGAAAAGACACTGCCTGTGTGTGTACCATGTGTGAGATGATTGGTGTGTGTGTGTGTGTGTGTGTATGTGTGTGTGTGTTTGTCAGTGTGTTAAACAGACAAAGCCGGTATGTGTACCATATGTGACATGACTATGATGTGTGCGTTTGTCAGTATGTTATAAAGACACAAAGTCAGTGTGTACCATGTGTGACATGACTGTGGTGTGTGTGTTACACAGGGAAACAGTGCTCTCTGTGTGTGTTTGTCAGTGTGTTAAAAAGACGCAAAGTCAGTGTGTACCATGTGTGTACATGACTGTGGAGTGTATGTGTTACACAGGGAGACAGTGCTGTGTGTGTGTGTGTGTGTTTGTCAGTGTGTTAAAAAGACACAAAAGTCAGTGTGTACCATGTGTGACATGACTGGACTGGTGTGTGTGTGTGTGTGTGTGTGAGAGTGTGTTAAAAAGACAAAAAGTCAGTGTGTACCACGTGTGACATGACTGTGGTGCATGTGAGTGTGTTAAAAAGATGCAAAGTCAGTGTGTACCATGTGTGACAGGACTGGTGTGTGTGTGTGTGTGTTTGTGTTAAAAAGACACAAAGTCAGTGTGTACCATGTGTGACATGACTGGTGTGTGTGTGTGTGTGTTAAAAAGACACAAATCCAGTGTCTGTACCATCTGTGTTGTGTGTTGCCCAGGGAGACAGTGGAGAGCCTGGACCCCCCGGACCACCTGGTGAAATGGTCAGTAACTTGCTGTCGTCACCACCATCATCTTCGTCATTATCATCAGTATCATCATCTGTTGTTGCCATCGTCATTATCACTGTCATCGTCATCATTGTCTGTCATCATCTGTCGTTGTCATCACTTTCATTATCATCATCACTGTCATCATCATCATCATTGTCAGTCATCAGCATCTTCTGTCATCAGCATCTATCGTCGTCATCACTATCGTCATTATCATCATCATGTATGGTCATCATCTGTCATTGTCTTTCATCATCATCATTGTCTTCTTCTTCTTCTTTATTATTGTCAAAATCATCATCATTGTATATCATCATCATCGTCTGTCATCAGCATATATCGTCGTCATCACTATCATCATCATCATCATCATCATCATGTATGGTCATCATCTGTCAATATCTTTCATCATCATCATTATCTTCTTCTTCTTCTTGTTCTTCTTTTCCATCTTCTTCTTCAACTTCTTTTTTTTTCACCAGCGTCGTCTTCTTCTTTCATCTCACTGTAATCATTGTATACGGTCATCAGCACCGCCACCACCATACCATCATCATCATCCTTATCTGTCATCTGATTTCTCTCTCGGTTTCCTTCCCTTCCTTTTCTGTACGTTTCTCTCCCCTTTCCCCTTTCTCTCTCTCTCTCTTTCCGTGTCCTTTTTGTGTACGTCCCACACATGACTGGAAAGCTTTTGTAAAATAAAGCAGTTGTTCTTGTTCTTCTTGCTTATCTCTCTCTCTCTCTCTCTGTCTCTCTCTCTGTCTCTCTCTCTCTCTCTCTCTCGATCTTTCTTTTTAGGATCGATCTTTTTAAATCAAGTCTTGTCCTATTCAGGGGGCTGTTTAATGAATGGAATGTTATCTCGCCTCAATGTAAACACTGCATAAAGCATCCCGATCTTTAAAAACATATATCGTGCACATTTATTGAAAAACGTGTGATTATGTGACACATATCAATTATAAACAACAAACATGTATAGATTGTCAATATATACACGCCTCTCTCCTCCCCTGTCAGTCTCTCTCTCTATGTCTGTCTCCACTGTCACTGTCGCTATATCTGTCTGTTCAGTCAGCCTCCCCTACCTTTTTTTTACTCTTCCCCTTGTCCATTCTTCCTTCCGCTCTCCACCACGCCCCGTCGCTATTGTCCCTGTTGTTATTTATCTATTGCGATATTGTACTGTACACAAGTTCTATGCTTATGTTTGTACATGCTTATGTAATTTTGATGTTGGTGTTGTGAATTGACTCGCTTTTTTTTTTCTTTTCTTTTTTCTCAATTATTATTCTTGCCCAGAGGGCCGGATGTAAACAAGTACTTAGTGCTTACTCCTTTACCCTCGTAAAATAAAATTTCGTTTGTTCGTTCGTTCTCTCTCTCTCTCCCTCCCCCCCCCCTCTCTCTTTTCTCTTCTTCTCTTGTCCCATTTCTGTCTCTCAGCTACTGTTTCTCTCTCTTTTACTCTCTCTCTCTCTCTCTCTCTCTCTCTCTCTGTGTCTCACCAGGTGTTTAGTTTATGTGTACACACAAAACTGTGAACTTGTGTTTGGGTGTTGAAACACCCTGTGAAGTAGTTTGGTCTTCTGGTGTGATCTTCTTTGTGGTCATTGTCTCTTTGTTTTCTCTGTTCATGCCTTTTGTCTTCCCCTTTCTTTTGTTTTTCTTTTTTTCTTTCTTTTTTTTTTTTTTGTTATCTATTTTTCTTTTCTTGTTCTCCTCATTGCTTTTTTTGTTTGTTTTTTTTTTGTTTTTTTTGTTTGCATCTTCTTCATGTTCTTCTTTCATCCTTTCTTTGTTATTGTTTTTATCTTTTTCTTTGTCCCCTTTGCTTTAACTTTTGTCGGCACCTTCGTCTTTTGCTTCCTCTTTTTTTCTTTTCTTCTTTCTTTCTTTCTTTCTCTTTTATTTTTTTTTTGAAATCTTTTTCTTTTCCTGCTCCTTTTATTTTGTGTGCAAACATTGGATCGCTGATTTTGTTTGTTTGTCTTCCTTCTCCCCCTCCTCCTCCTCTCCATTTTCCTTTTCTTTCTTTCTTTCTTTCTTTCTTTCTTTCTTTCACTTTCTTCTCTTTTTTTTTTTTTTGTGTGTGTGTGTGTGTGTGTGTGTGTGTGTGTGGACAATGCACATCGTCCTTGTCTTTGTCTTCATCATCGCCTTTTTCTTGTTTTTTTCTCCTTTCTTTCTTTCTTTCTTTCTTTCTTTCTTTCTCTTTCAGTGATGTGTGTCAGCATGTGAGTGATGTGTGTCAGCGATGTGTGTCAGTGATGTGTGTCAACATGGCAGTGACATGTGGCAGTGGTATGTGTTAGTGTGTCCGTGATGTGTGTCAACATGGCAATGACATACGGCAGTGATACAGTGATGTGTGTCAACATGGCAATGACATACGGCAGTGATATGTGTTAGTGTGTCAGTGATGTGTGTCAACATGGCAATGACATACGGCAGTGATATGTGTTAGTGTGTCAGTGATGTGTGTCAACATGGCAATGACATACGGCAGTGATGTGTCAACATGGCAGTGATATGTGTCAGTGTGTCAGTGGTGTGTGTCAGTGTGTCGGTGATGTGTCAGCATGTCAGTGATGTGTGTTTCAGGGTCCCAGAGGCTTCCTGGGTCCCAGAGGACGACCGGGTCCCACTGGCCCTTCAGTGAGTTCTGTCCCTTCCCCTGTCCTTCACCTTTGCCAACTGCCTGTCTCTCTTCTTCAAAAAGAAAACAAGAAAAGAGATGAATTATTCAGAGATAATTATTTGTCTCTTCTTTATTTATTTATTTAGAAATTATTAATGTATTTGTTTTTTTGAAATTGCTCAAAAGAAGAAAAGAAAATGTCTTTTTTTCTTCTTCCTTTTCTGTGTTTTTCTTTTCTCTCTTTCCCTGTCTGTCTCGTTCTCTGGATACCTGTTTTTCTTTTCTCTCTTTCCCTGTCTGTCTCGTTCTCTGGATACCTGTTTTTCTTTTCTCTCTTTCCCTGTCTGTTCTCGTTCTCTGGATACCTGTTTTTCTTTTCTCTCTTTCCCTGTCTGTCTCGTTCTCTGGATACCTGTTTTTCTTTTCTCTCTTTCCCTGTCTGTTCTCGTTCTCTGGATACCTGTTTCTCTGTCTGCCTCTAAGTCTCACACCGTCTCCTGTGGTCTTTGTCACTGTGCTTTCCTGTTTGTGCACGCACTCACACACGCACACGCACACATGCACACACGCACACATGCACACACACACACACACAAACATGCACGCACACACACAGACACACACATGCAAGCATGCACAGGCACACACATACACATGTGCACACACGCATGCATGCACACGAACATGCATACACACACACACACACACACACACACACACCACACATGCAAGCATGCACACACACACATGCAAGCATGCACACACATACACACACGCGCACACACGCACGCACGCACACACATGCACGCGCGCACGCACACGTACACACATGCAAGCATGCACACACACACACACACATTCACACACACACACACACACACACACACACACACACACACACACACACACACACACATGTGAATAATATGACGTGTTGATGTGATGGCAACAGGGACAGCCAGGCAACAACGGTCCTGTTGGTCCCAAAGGCAACATGGTGAGTACTGCTCTCCTGCACACCCACCAGCGCCACAGACATTCCACCCTTTTCTTGGTGCTGCTTGTTTTTAGTGTCTTTATATGCCAGTGAAATGTTTGAGAGGAGACAGTTTGGGATTTTTTTTTGCTTTGTTTTCTGTCATTGTTTGTTTTGGAAGGGGTGACGGGGGTGGGGGGAGGGGGGTGGTTGGACACTTTGAATTCAATATTCTATATTTCTTTGCTATGGCAGCTGGTTTAGGAGAGTAAAAAAAAAAATGATGTGCTGTAGATTCCTTTTTGACTCACTTATGTAAACAAAGTGAGTCTATGTTTTAACCCAGTGTTCGGTTGTCTGTGTGTGTGTGTGTGTGACTGTGTGTCCGTGGTAAACTTTAACATTGACATTTTCTCTGCAAATACTTTGTCAGTTGACACCAAATTAGGCATAAAAATAGGAAAAATTCAGTCATCTTGTTTAAAACAATATTGCACCTCTGGGATGGGCACCAAAAAAAAAAATAATAAAATAAAGAAGCCTAATTATATGCAAACTGCATTTACTGTTATATTTATATTTTTTGTATTCTCTAAACTTGGCACTTTGATCTGATATTCTGACCCAACAACAAGAGCATTCATTATTATCATTTTTTGGGGGTTCAAACAGGAACTTCTTTTGCTAAGCATGGAAGTTTTATTTATTTTGCAAACGTATTGGTGCAGATAGTAAAGAAGGGAAATTACTCTGTAAATGCTAGGGGACTTAATTTGCTTTAAACTGCTCTTTCTCATCTTAAACATTACATTTTGAAATTATACTCAGTACATAAAAAGCTTGGCTTTTTTTATTTTAAAGTGTATCACAAGTGAGTCTTGAAGGCCTTGCCTCTCTTGTTAGTGTCTTTATATGCCAGTGAAATGTTTGAGAGGAGACTGTTTTTGTTTGGGATTTTTTGTTTTGTTTTCTGTCATTGTTTGTTTGTTTTGGAAGGGGGACGGGGGTGGGGGGGGGGGTGGGGGGGGGTGGTTGGACACTTTGAATTCAATATTCTATATTTCTTTGCTATGGCAGCTGGTTTATGAGAGAGAAAAAATATGATGTGCTGTAGATTCCTTTTTTATTTGTGTATTTTTGTTTGAGTTTTTTGGTCCTTCACTATTTTGGTCATTTTAAGATTTTATTCAGTATGTATTTCAGTGGAGTGTGTGTTTTGTGTGTGTGTGTGAGAGAGAGAGAGAGAGAGTGAGAAAGAGAGGAAGAATGATTTTAACACAATATCATTTTTTTCAGAAAGTAATTCCACACTTAAATGTCAGTATGGTGGAAGGTTACAGTTTTTGAACTGATCTGTGTGTGTGTGTGTGTGTGTGTGTGTGTGTGCGTGCGTGCATGTGATGTTTTCGGTGTGTGTGTGCTGTGTGTGTGTGTGTGCGTGTGTATATGTGTTTGTGTGCTGTGTGTGTGTGTGTGTGTGTGTGTGTGTGTGTGTGTGTGCGCTCTGTGTGCGTCTCTGCATGTGTGTGTGTGTGTGTGTGTGTGTGTGTGTGTGATGTTTTCAGGGCCCAGTGGGATCTCCAGGACCACCGGGCCAGACAGGACCAGGAGGTCAAATGGTCAGTCATTCAGTCAGCCACCATACTATGAATACCAATGTTACAGAATGCACAACACTTTAACAGGGAAGATATGCAGGCCCGCTTTATTCGGATTATCATCGGGGTTCCCTGGTGTTTTTTTACCGAGAACCGCATGCACATGCGCGTCTCCGTTCCCGCCGATATTTTCTCCCCCTCCACTAGACCTTGAGTGGTGGTCTGGACGCTAGTCATTCAGATGAGACGATAAACCAAGGTCCCACACGTAAAAGAACCCATGGCAACAAAAGGGTTGTTCCTGGCAAAATTCTGTAGAAAAATCCACTGCGATAGGAAAAACAAATAAAACTGCACGCAGGAAAAAATTTTAAAAAGGGGGGCGCTGTAGTGTAGCGACATGCTCTCCCTGGGGAGAGCAGCCCGAATTTCACACAGAGAAATCTGTTGTGATAAAAAGAAATACAAATACAAATTTTCCAGGTCACAGAAAGGCTAAGATTTCGTTGTGGAAATCGCTGTTCTGACGAAAGGATTTTGAACAATTTCGGTGACTATTTTTGCAAGTTTACGAGATGTATTTGGTTTTATAATTACACCCATTACTCTTAGTCTTCTATGTTGACTTTTAATGTCCTTTTTGTCATATATCTGCCATTACATATTCGAACTGATCCATATATATAAACTTTGCCGAAAAGTTGTCTGAACAAAAAGCAGTGCACACCCAGAGAAGCCGGTTACTATGGTGGGCTGCGCATGTTGTCATATGACCTACTTCTTGCTTTGTGAGCGACAAAAAATCCACAACAAAAGCGGGCTGCACACCTCCCTATGATCTCTTCTTCTTCTTCTGCGTTCGTGGGCTGCAACTCCCACGTTCACTCGTATGCACACGAGTGGGCTTTTACGTGTATGACCGTTTTACCCCGCCATGTAGGCAGCCATACTCCGTTTTCGGGGGTGTGCTTGCTGGGTATGTTCTTGTTTCCATAACCCACCGAACGCTGACATGGATTACAGGATCTTTAACCTGCGTATTTGATCTACTGCTTGCATATACACACGAAGGGGGTTCAGGCACTAGCAGGTCTGCACATATGTTGACCTGGGAGATCGGAAAAATCTCCACCCTTCAACCCACCAGGCGCCGTCACCGTGATTCGAACCCGGGACCCTCAGATTGACAGTCCAGCGCTTTAACCACTCGGCTATTGCGCCCGTCCCTATGATCTCAATTAGAGAAATTTATTTGTGGTGAATAAACACATAAACGTTACTCAAAAATCACAGTCGTTCAGTATGTTTTCGTAAAAGACATGAAATGCTTAAGATATCAACTTAAGAGTAAACCATGCATGCAAACAACTCGGTAGACGAAAAATTATACCTGAAAAGGTAACGAAGAGTGAATCACACATACAGTCAACACAACCATGCATGTCCAATATTTCATTATTAATTATTGTTAATTTTTAGCTGAATTGACTTTGGAATAAAGCTGTACTTAGTTCTGTTTGTTTTTAGTTTTGGAATGCAGAAGCCTCTAAAATGCTGCTTGAATCTTATTTTTTAAGACTGTAAAATAAGGTAAGAATAAGTTCATTATCTCCTCAAATTAGAGAAATTTGGCATGGTGCAGTGTGGTTGTGAAAACAGATATTAAACTACATGACAAAGGCATCAATATAAAAAGTATTGCATACATCATTTCACACATTCACTTCACACATTTCAGGTGATATATCTTATATATATATATCTAAACAATGAAAAAGAAAAAAAGAATAAATATTTCAAATACACACACATACTGTATTGCACATTGTTCATGAATGTTCAGCTGTGCATGACTGTTGATGTTTTACGTGACAGGGACCACCGGGCCCAAGCGGCCCTGTAGGACCACAAGGTATCCCCGGCTCCACAGGTAAACCTGGCCTGCCCGGTCTGCCCGGACCCCTCGGCCCCGCTGTGAGTTCTGGGTTCAAACCTCTTCTGTCTGTCTGTCTCTGTCTCTGTCTGTCTCTGTCTCTGTCTCTCTCTCTCTCTCTCTCATCCCTCTTTCTGTATATCTCTCTCAACCTTTCTCTCTCTCTCTCATCTCTTCTCTCTCTCTCTCTCTCTGTCTCTCCGTCTCTCTTTTTGTCTCTGTATATACATCTCTCATCTCTCTCTTCTCTCTCTCTCTCTTCCCTCTTTCTGTATATCTCTCTCAACCTTTCTCTCTCTCTCATCTCTTCTCTCTCTCTCTGTCTCTCTTTCTGTCTCTATATATACATCTCTCATCTCTCTCTCTCTCTCTCTCTCTCTCTTCCCTCTTTCTGTATATATCTCTCAACCTTTCTCTCTCTCTCATCTCTTCTCTCTCTCTCTGTCTCTCTTTCTGTCTCTCTATATGCATCTCTCATCTCTCTCTTCTCTCTCTCTCTCTTTGTCTCTCTTTCTGTCTCTCTCTCTATATACATCTCTCTTCTCTCTCTCTCTCTCTTTGTCTCTCTTTCTGTCTCTATATATACATCTCTCATCTCTCTCTCTCATCTCTCTCTTCTGTTTCTCTCTCTCATCTCTGTCTCTTTCTCTCATCTCATTCTGTCTCTGTCTCTCTCGTATCTCTCTGTCCCTCTCCTCTCTCTCTCTCTCTCTCTCTCTCACACACACACACACACACATTTCTCCCCCTCTCTCTCTCTTCCTGATAGTTCCTGTTCTAACCTATACAAATGAACTGATCACATTCAATGTACATGTGTTATTATCAGTGGGTTGTTTTGATGCTTTTGATTTTGCAGAGTCCAGTTCTGTTTTTACATTGTGTGTGGAGGGGGGTTGGGGGGGGGGATGCAGAGTGGGGGATTGTGTGTGTGCGTGTATGTGTACATGTGGGTGGGGGGGGAGAGGGGAGGTTGCATGTGTGTGTGTGTGAGTTCATTCTTGTACTCTGTGGTGCCAACATGCGTTATGGTGTTTGTGCATGCGTGTGTATGTGTGTTTGAGAACTGTGCTTGCCAAGGCTGTTTCGCAACCTTCAGTCAGGTATTCCAACATCACTGATCTCTATGGTTTTATTACAGCTCTTTTTTTTCTTCTTCTTTTCTGATGATTGTTTGAAACCTTGTCATGCAATTCCCTGACAGACAGTAATTACTAACCATGGATCGTGTGTGTGTGTGTGTGTGTGTGTTTTGGGTGACAGGGATTACCAGGACCCCACGGTGAAAATGGTGCCAAGGGCGATCAGGTGAGCTGCCTTACATCACCTTTCCTTCACAGGCAAAAGAACGCATAACCTTCAGAACTGCTCATTCTTTTAACTAAAGATGTAAAATGCTCTCAGTAGACAGCTTATCTGGGCTTGTGATTCTGTCCAGTCTGAAAAAAATATGTGTTGTGTTCTTGGTGTCTATTTGTCCAATGTCAGTACACACTTCAGCTCTCAGTATGGAGCTTATTTTGGCTAAAGATTCTGTCCAGTTTGAAAAAAAAATATGTTGTGTTCCTGGTGTGTACTTGTCTGTAATGTCAGTACACTTC
This sequence comes from Babylonia areolata, assembly GCF_041734735.1. Taxonomy (NCBI): domain Eukaryota; kingdom Metazoa; phylum Mollusca; class Gastropoda; order Neogastropoda; family Buccinidae; genus Babylonia; species Babylonia areolata. The sequence continues at coordinate 5,648,955 of NC_134889.1, forward strand.
TTCTGCTGATAGGGTTTTTATTTGTTTGTGTGTTTGTTTCTAGAAAAGAAAGTTCCTCTCTGAATAACTTTATGAAACTGCCCATTGTTTCCTGCTTTAACCCCCTACGCCCCCCCCCCCTCCCCAAAAAAAAGCAACAACAACAAACAAAAAAAACAAAACAAACACACACACACGCACACAAAAACAAAAAACTGTGAAATTGAAAGGTCTCCATGACTGTTTATGGGGTGTATGAAACCAATGTTCATATGGCACAAGAGGCTTTGTAAGGGATTGTTTATGATGTGTTTGAAACCCATGCTCACAGGACCAAGAGGTTTTATAAGGGATACTGTTTATGCTGTGTTTGAAACTCGTATTCATTTGGCACAAGAGGCTTTGTAAGGGATTGTTTATGGGGTGTATGAAACCAATGTTCATATGGAACAAGAGGCTTTGTAAGGGATTGTTTATGATGTGTTTGAAACCCATGCTCACAGGACCAAGAGGTTTTATAAGGGATACTGTTTATGCTGTGTTTGAAACTCGTATTCATTTGGCACAAGAGGCTTTGTAAGGGATTGTTTATGGGGTGTATGAAACCAATGTTCATATGGCACAAGAGGCTTTGTAAGGGATTGTTTATGCTGTGTTTGAAACCCATGTTCATATGGCACAAGAGGCTTTGTAAGGGATTGTTTATGCTGTAATTCATATGGCACAAGAGGCTTTGTAAGGGATTGTTTATGCTGTGGTTGAAACCCATGCTCACCGGACCAAGAGGCTTTGTAAGGGATCATTTATGCTGTGATTCACTTGGAACAGGACGGATGGTTTATTAGGAAAGTGACTGTTGGTGATTGTGTTGTGACAGGGACCAATCGGAATGCAGGACGGTTTATAAGGAGAGTGACTGTTGGTGATTGTGTTGTGACAGGGACCAATCGGAATACAGGACGGTTTATAAGGAGGGTGACTGTTGATGATGAGTGTGTTGTGACAGGGACCAATCGGAATGCAGGACGGTTTATAAGGAGAGTGACTGTTGGTGATGATTGTGTTGTGACAGGGACCAATCGGAATGCAGGACGGTTTATAAGGAGAGTGACTGTTGATGATGATTGTGTTGTGACAGGGACCAATCGGAATGCAGGGTGTGATCGGCTACCCGGGACCACGAGGTGTGAAGGTCAGTATGGAGGTGCAGCCAGTGATGGTCTTTCCTCAGGGACGGTTGTTGGGACTTCCAGACGTGCAGACAGGCACACATATAATTTATATGCATGATTGTACACACAGACAGCGCACACACAGCTAACAAGCGCACACATACTCATGCACACACGCACACACATAAGCATGCAAGAACATGACTTCCAGACGTGCAGACAGGCACACATATATTTTATATGCATGATAGTACACACAGACAGCGCACACACAGCTAACAAGCGCACACATACTCATGCACACAAGCACACACATAAGCATGCAAGAACATGACTTCCAGACGTGCAGACAGGCACACATATAATTTATATGCATGATTGTACACACAGACAGCGCGCACACAGCTAACAAGCGCACACATACTCATGCACACACGCACACACATAAGCATGCAAGAACATGACTTCCAGACGTGCAGACAGGCACACATATAATTTATATGCATGATTGTACACACAGACAGCGCACACACAGCTAACAAGCGCACACATACTCATGCACACAAGCACACACATAAGCATGCAAGAACATGACTTCCAGACGTGCAGACAGGCACACATATATTTTATATGCATGATTGTACACACAGACAGCGCACACACAGCTAACAAGCGCACACATACTCATGCACACAAGCACACACATAAGCATGCAAGAACATGACTTCCAGACGTGCAGACAGGCACACATATAATTTATATGCATGATCGTACACACAGACAGCGCACACACAGCTAACAAGCGCACACATACTCATGCACACACGCACACACATAAGCATGCAAGAACATGACTTCCAGACGTGCAGACAGGCACACATATAATTTATATGCATGATCGTACACACAGACAGCGCACACACAGCTAACAAGCGCACACATACTCATGCACACACACACACACATAAGCATGCAAGAACATGAGCACACAGATACACACACACACACACACACACACACACACACGCATGCACGCATACATGCACACACTCGCACATACACACAGAGTTATGATAATGATAATAAGTAGAAGAAGAAGAGATGGCACTTACATGGTGCAAACTCACACACCACATACATACTTCATGTTATCACTTCCAGTGAAGAGAGTCTCAACAAAAGAACAAGCACTGTAAATGCAGCACAAAGTCGTCAGCTAATTTGATTAGTCTTTCGTTTATAGTTACAATAATCACTTCAGTAGCTCAAAGGGAGGTAATGTATACCAAGGGAAACCACCAACCATCCTACTTTTTAATCCCCTTGTTCTGTGTGTGCTAGGATTTTTCCACGGATTTGAATCTGACTCATGCCGAAGTCTGCACCAGTGTGTCACAGTTTGCATGTAATTTTATGGGGGAAATGTCCTGTGTAGATTATTTATTTGATTGTAGATTTTTTTGTTTCATTTTATTTAGGTATGAGTGAAGAAATTTGAACTTGGTGCGTAAAAGTTTCCACACTCTGATTATTTATTTAGTTGCTTATGTTCTTTTTTTTTTCTTTTCTTTTTTTTTAACATTTATTTATGTATTTGATTCTCCAGATGTGTCATGGATAGTATGTTATAAAACTGAAAATGTGATTTTCGGGAGAAAAAATATGAGCTTTATAAATGCTTTCATTTATTTCTTTATTTATAGATGATTGATTTCATACATACGCATTTGCATAATTGTTTGCTTAATTATTTAGAAGACACAAAAATTTTTCTTTTCACTTGTAGATGATTATTTGATACAGATGTATTTGCTTATTTATCTGTTTATTTATTGAATTGTTTATTCATTTGTCTAATTTTTTTCCTTTTTTTTTTTTTTGTTTGTTTTGTTTTGTTTTGTTTTAACGTGGTGTCAACCCTGATATGGCGTTTGTGGTCGGCTGGGCTATAAACAACAAGATTTGATTTGATTTCTTTCTTTTTTTTTTTTTTTTTTTTGACAGGGTGACGTGGGCCCCAGAGGACTTGTGGGAACCAAGGGAGACAAGGTATTGTCCTTGTTCTTGTAATTATCTTGCTTTTTTTTTTTTTTTTTAAAGGTTTATTCATATTTTTTGAATTCTTGACACAATTGATTAGACTACTGAACTGAGGGTGACACTTTTACTGCTGTTCCTCTGTCTGTCAGATTGTCTGTCTTTCTGTCTGTCTGTCTGTGTGTACCCTTCTCTCTCTGCTGTCTGTCTCTTTGTGCTGTATGGTTGTTTTTTTCTGATTGTCTGTGTACCCCTCTGTCTGCAAAGTCTGTCTGTCTGTATGCCTCTCTGTTCACTGTCTGTTTCTCTGTCTGTCTGATTGTCTGTGTATCCCTCTATCTGCACAGTCTGTCTGTCTGTTTGCCTCTCTGTTCACTGTCTGTTTCTCTGTCTGTCTGTCTGTCTGATTGTCTGTGTATCCCTCTATCTGCACAGTCTGTCTGTCTGTTTGCCTCTCTGTTCACTGTCTGTTTCTCTGTCTGTCCCTTTGTGCCGTCTGTTTTTTCTGATTGTCTGTGTATCCCTCTGTCTGCACAGTCTCTCTGTCTGTATGCCTGTCTGTTCCCTGTCTGTTTCTCTATCTGTCCCTTTGTGCTGTCTGTTTTTTCTGATTGTCTGTGTATCCCTCTGTCTGCACAGTCTCTCTGTCTGTCTGTACGCTTCTCTGTTCCCTGTCTGTTTCTCTGTCTGTCCCTTTGTGCTGTCTGTTTTTTCTGATTGTCTGTGTATCCCTCTGTCTGCACAGTCTGTCTGTCTGTACGCCTCTCTGTTCCCTGTCTGTTTCTCTGTCTGTCCCTTTGTGCTTCTGATTGTCTGTGTATCCCTCTGTCTGCACAGTCTGTCTGTCTGTCTGTCTGTACGCCTCTCTGTTCCCTGTCTGTTTCTCTGTCTGTCCCTTTGTGCTGTCTGTTTTTTCTGATTGTCTGTGTATCCCTCTGTCTGCACAGTCTCTCTGTCTGTCTGTCTGTACGCCTCTCTGTTCCCTGTCTGTTTCTCTGTCTGTCCCTTTGTGCTGTCTGTTTTTTCTGATTGTGTATCCCTCTGTCTAGTAGTAGTAGTAGTGTTGTTATCATTATTATCATTACTATTATTATTATTGTTGTTGTTCCTTTCATTATTTTTTTAATTATCATTACTATTATTGTTATTGTTATTATCATTACTATGATTACTGTGATAATCACAGTTCTGGTTGTTATTGTCGTTGTTATTTTCATGAATTTTTATTATCATTACTATTATTGTTATTGTTATTATCATTACTATGATTATTGTCATAATCACAGTTCTGGTTGTTGTTGTTCTTATTTTCATTAATTTTTATTAGCATTACTATTACTATTATTGTTATTATTACTGTGATTATTGTGATGATCACAGTTCTGGTCATCTTCATCATTCTGGACCTCCAGCTCCGTTCCTTTTCCTTGTCACCAGTCACCCTGCTGTTCCTTGCCGGTGATGATGATGCTGTGTGTGTGTGTGTGTGTGTGTGTGCTTGTGGTGTGTGTGTGTGTGTGTGATTGTGTGTGTGCAGGGACTGTCGGGCCATGACGGGATGTCTGGAGACATGGGCCCCAAGGGAGACAAAGGCATCCGGGGGCCCCGTGGCCCCATGGGCATCGAGGGCATCGAGGGAGCAAAGGTCAGGGACACACACACACACACACGCATACACACACACTGGCTAAGAACCATGAGCACACATGTCAGAGTGTGTTGATGAATGTGTGTGTTTGTGTTGTGTGGTTCTGCGAGTGTGTGTGTGTGGGGGGGGGGGGGGGGCTGGGTGGGGGGGTGTAGGTATGCGTGGTGTGTGTGTGTGGATGTATGTTTGTGCATGTGTATACACTGATGTGTGTGTGTGTGGTGTGTGTGTGTGTGTGTGATAGTGCATGTGTATACACTTGATGTGTGTGTGTGTGAGTGAGTGTGTGTGTATATATATGTTTGTGCATGTGTATACACTGATGTGTGTATGTGTATATATATATATGTTAGTGCATGTGTATACACTGATGTGTGTGTGTGTGTATATATATATATATATATATATATATATATATATATATGTTAGCGCATGTGTATACACTGATGTGTGTGTGTTAGTGCATGTGTATACACTGATGTGTGTGTGTGTTAGTGCATGTGTATACACTGGTGTGTGTGTACAGGGAGACGGTGGTCCCCCAGGGGAGGCCGGACTGCCAGGACCTTTTGGTGAGAAGGTGAGTGTTTCACTTCGTTGTTTTCATTGTTCTCAGTACTTCTTCTTCTTCCACCAGACGACCAACATCAGCATGTTGATGAAAACTGTCGTGTTGTGGGAGGTTGCTGTTGGGCACAGTTTTTTTTTGTTTTTTTTTTGTTTTGTTTTTTCTGCCCCATCATCTGCACCGTTTCAGTGGCATTACTCCCACGCCGCTCATTTAGATTCCCCCATACACGGCCACACCCGGGTTCGTCCGTCGCAGTTCCAGCGTCGGCAGTCCACAGGGAACCATCGATGTTAGGTCGCCTGGAGGCCACACACCAGAGGAGACCCTGCACTGCTGCTGAGTCACTTCGGTGGTATTCAGTGGTGCCTGTTCTGATTTTACGTACTTAGGACACCACCTACTAAGCCCCCTACTAACGACAATAATGGTTAGTCTGTTGGGCACAGTTTAGCTGGGTTACCGAGGGATGTGCTGTTCAGTGATAGGGGAGATGGGGCGCAGTCCGCTGGTGTGTTAGGCCAGTCCTGCTGCTGAAGCGGTCCCCAGGATTACACCAGACTGGCACAGCCCTAGGCTTCAACGACACAACTTACAAGTGGAAAACATAAACCCAAACCCCCCCCAAAACCCACATTATTGTTTAGGAAAAGACATCATAGTTTGGAAAGATCTCTGATGTGTGTGTGTGTGTGTGTGTAAATGTTAACCAGTTAGATTGATTGGGTTTAAAAACTGTTATGGTTTAAGACTGATCAGCACTTTTGGAATGGAATTGACTTGGGTGTTTTTTGTTTGGGGTTCTAAGAGTTTTCAGTTTGGGAAAGTGATAGCATTTACCTGAAGGTAAATGTTTGCAGTATTTTGTAAGAAAATGACTGTCATCACTTATGACCCATGTTACCTAATTCAGAGGTTATTAGTTGACACCAACCATCTAACTGGACATATTCACAATTTTTCTCAAAATGGTCTTGTTCTTCATGCTCAAATTTCCAAAGGAGCAGAAAGTTAAAACTGATTCATTGAAACCGTGGTTCAAACCCTGGAGAATTTATAGGACTTTCCTGAATATTTCTTAGCTTCTGTACACAGAAGATACCAGACTATCATTTCTTTTGGATATTAGGGATGAGGAGGAAATTTGCTTTAAAATAATGTCCTGTAAGACACATTGGTGACTGTAGACATTTTCTGACACATGCTGTTTTTTTTGATAAATGTGATAGGTGTTGGGTTTATCATCAGTTATTGTTCCCAGATACTTGTATTTCACGCACTGGATCAGTCAGAGATCCTTAACCCTTTGGTTGCTTTAGTCGTTGCTTGGCGACTTACAGCAAGAACACCACAGTGGCCGCACAGCGACTTGTAGGTAGAACGTTGCTGGTGCCAGTCGGCGACTTGAGCATTAGAGTTAACAAACTTGCGCTACTCTTCAATAAATAAAACCAGACTTAACCAGCACTTCCTGACACACGTCTTGGAAACATCCTTCTCATTGTTGAACCAACTCTTGTGTGGTTTGGAGCGATTTTCAGCAGCTTTTTAGAATTTAGTTCGAACGATGGCGAGTTATTCAACCAGTTCAGATTGTAACCAGCAGTCTCTCTTTAGACCATGCTATACAGGACAGCAAGCTGCAAGTCTAACTCAAAGTCAGCTGGCAGAAAATGATTTTGCTGCTGACAGTGACAGTGGAGAAGAGTTTGTGCCACATGGCAGCGGGGAAAAACGAGTACCCCACATTCCCACCGGCGTGCTCTGCTGCACAGCTGGTTTTCAGCTATACTGTGCGGCTGGCTTAGCCGGCTAGCAGCTGTTAGCAGCTTGAACATAGCTGGCGATGTAAGGGTTAATTAATCACAGCCCTCACCTCTCTGTCCTGTGTTGTTGCAGGGTCGTGTGGGAGCCCCCGGTTTTCCAGGCTACCCAGGTGCTCCTGGGCTGAAGGTCAGTGCTGTTGTTGAGGTGTTTGAACCGTGTTGGTTCACTGTTGACGTGTGTGTTGTTTGTACGCATTTTGTAATGCGTCTGTTTACTGTTGACGTGTGTGTTGTTTGTACGCATTTTGAACCGTGTCAGTTCACTGTTGACGTGTGTGTTGTTTGTACGCATTTTGTAATGCGTCTGTTTACTGTTGACGTGTGTGTTGTTTGTATGCATTTTGAACCGTGTCGGTTCACTGTTGACGTGTCTGTTGTTTGTACGCATTTTGTAATGCGTCTGTTTACTGTTGACGTGTGTGTTGTTTGTATGCATTTTGAACCGTGTTGGTTCACTGTTGACGTGTGTGTTGTTTGTACACATTTTGTAAAGTGTCTGTTTACTGTTGATATGTGTGTTGTTTGTACGCATTTTGTAAAGTGTCTGTTCACTGTTGATATATGTGTTGTTTGTACGCATTTTGTAATGCGTCTGTTTACTGTTGATGTGTGTGTTGTTTGTATGCATTTTGTAATGCATCTGTTTACTGTTGATATGTGTGTTGTTTGTACGCATTTTGTAATGCGTCTGTTTACTGTTGATATATGTGTTGTTTGTATGCATTTTGTAATGCATCTGTTTACTGTTGATGTGTGTGTTGTTTGTATGCATCTTGTAATGCGTCTTTTTAATGTTGACATGTGGGTTATTTGTGTTTACTGTTGACATGTATGTTGTTTGTACGCATTTTGTAGTGCGTCTGTTTACTGTTGATATGTGTGTTGTTTGTACAAAGTTTGTTGTGCGTCTGTGTACTGTTAACTTATAGGCATTTTGTAGTGTGTCTGTTTAGTGTTGACATTTGTGTTGTTTGTACACAATATTGTAGTGTGTGTGTTCACTGTTGACTGGTGTTGTTTGTGCACATTTTGTAGTGTGTGTGTTTACTGTTGACATTTGTGTTGTTTGTACACATTTTGTAGTGTGTGTGTTCACTGTTGACTGGTGTTGTTTGTGCACATTTTGTAGTGTGTGTGTTTACTGTTGACATTTGTGTTGTTTGTGCACATTTTGTAGTGTGTGTGTTCACTGTTGACTGGTGTTGTTTGTGCACATTTTGTAGTGTGTGTGTTTACTGTTAACATTTGTGTTGTTTGTGCACATTTTGTAGTGTGTGTGTTTACTGTTAACATTTGTGTTGTTTGTGCACATTTTGTAGTGTGTGTGTTCACTGTTGACTGGTGTTGTTTGTGCACATTTTGTAGTGTGTGTGTTTACTGTTGACTTGTGTTGTTTGTGCACATTTTGTAGTGTGTGTGTTCACTGTTGACTTGTGTTGTTTGTGCACATTTTGTAGTGTGTGTGTTTACTGTTGACTAGTGTTGTTTGTGCACATTTTGTAGTGTGTGTGTTTACTGTTAACATTTGTGTTGTTTGTGCACATTTTGTAGTGTGTTTGCCATTGACAGATCATTCCATGAGCACAAGCACACAAGTCACACACAAACACTCTCAAACACACACACACACACACACACACACACACACACACACACAGAGATAAGCACTCACAAACACTCTCAAACACACACACACACACACACACACACACACACACACACACAATGCTGAGACGAACGTGTTACTTTTTCAGGGGTCCAGAGGATCACGGGGACGCAGAGGTCGACGCGGCACACGTGGCAAACGGGTAACACATTGTGTTCATGGGTTTGGATGTGTTCCTTCATGTAGATGCGTTCTGTGGTGACACATGGTGGTTTCGATATTGTAGATGTGCTCTGTGACACAGCAGTTTGATTTCGTTAATGTAGAAATGTTCTTTGATACCACACTTTGGTTTGGTTTTTGGAGATGTCTTTTGTGTATATGTGTGTGAGTGTGTGTGTGTATATAAGTGTGTGTGTGTGTGTCTGTGTTTGTGTGCATGGGTGCATGCATGTGTGTGTGTGTGTGTGTGCGCGAATGTGTTTGCGCAAGCATGCATGCTTATGTGTGTGTGTTTGTGATGTTAGGCTTATTCAGTAAAGACAAAAAGAAAGAAGAATGTGTAATTAACAAAACAAAAACTCCCTCACAACATGATCCCTTCCATTTTTTCAGGGTCTGCCTGGACCTTTGGGAGAGACCGGAGAACCTGGCATCAGGGTAAGTGTATTATTCCTCCCCTCCTGCCTCTTACCTGGCCGTCAGGTAAGTGTATTATCCCTCCCTCTCTGCCTCTTACCTGGCCATCAGGTAAGTGTATTATCCCTCCCTCCCTCTGCCTCTTACCTGGCCATCAGGTAAGTGTATTATCTCCGTCTCTGCCTCTTACCTGGCCATCAGGTAAGTGTATTATCTCCCTCTCTGCCTCTTATCTGGCCATCAGGTAAGTGTATTATTCCTCCCTCCCCCTTCCTCCTACCTGGCCATCAGGTAAGTGTATTATCCCTCCCTCTCTGCCTCTTATCTGGCCATCAGGTAAGTGTATCCCTTCGTCTCTGCCTCTTACCTGGCCATCAGGTAGTGATATTGTAAACACTGGTATGGGCACTAGCTGTCCATTCTACAGTGTTGTTTGCCAATATGGTTGCTGTGTGTGTGGATAATTTTTTTTTTTTTTTTTTCATCCTCTTCATTTGTGGTAGAAATGTGTTCATTTCTTCCCCTGTATTTATGAGACAGACAGTTTTACCGGTGCTAACTGACCTGCCCCTCCCTGTGCTGATGAATGTGATGTGATGGCTGTTTGTGGTGGTGTCGTCATCGCGGTGTGGTCACTGGTGGGTGTGTGTGCTGCTTTCAGGGTCAGCGTGGGGAGCGAGGCAAGCAGGGCATCGCAGGTCCCTTGGGTCCCAAAGGTGACCCGGGTCCCCCAGGCCCCCCGGGCTTCACGGGAGAGCAAGGCATCCAGGGTCCACCCGGCCCTGTCGGCGTCCAGGGACCCCCCGGCACTCCTGTGAGTGGATGTGTTTTTGTTGTGTTTAGTTTGGGTAAATAGATGTATTTGAAACACAAAAGACACGCTCTGATAGGCACGTCCGTGACTGGTGTTTTTGTTGTGTTAAGTTTGGGTGAATAGATATGAAACACAAAGACATGATCCGATAGGTATATCAGTGATGGATGTTTTTGTTGTGTTGTGTTTGGGTGAATAGATATGAAACATGAAGACACACTCCAATAGGTATATCTGTGATGGATGTTTTTGTTGTGTTAAGTTCGGGTGAATAGATATGAAACACAAAGACATGCTCCGATAGGTATATCAGTGATGGATGTTTTTGTTGTGTTGAGTTTGGGTGAGTAGATATATGAAACACAAAGACACCCTCCGATAGGTATATTGGTGATGGATGTTTTTGTTGTGTTAGTATGCTCATCTGTGGGTGGGTGCCGGCTACTGACTAACTCTCGACCTCATTCCAGGCCTAAACACTGACTCATTGTAGACCTGTTCTAGGCCTGAATGTTGACTCATTCTAGACCTGTTGTCAGCCTGAATGTTGACTCTTTCTAGACATGATTCTAGGCCTGAATACTGACTAATTCTAGACCCCTTTCTAGGCCTAAATGTTGACTCATTTTACACCTGATATCTAGGCCTGAATGTCGACCCATTCTAGACCTGATATCTAGGCCTGAATGTCGACCCATTCTAGACCTGATATCTAGGACTGAATGTCGACTCATTCTAGACCTGATATCTAGGCCTGAATGTCGACCCATTCTAGACCTGATATCTAGGACTGAATGTCGACTCATTCTAGACCTGATATCCAGGCCTGAATGTCGACCCATTCTAGACCTGATATCTAGGACTGAATGTCGACTCATTCTAGACCTGATATCTAGGCCTGAATGTCGACACATTCTAGACCTGATATCTAGGACTGAATGTCGACCCATTCTAGACCTAATATCTAGGACTGAATGTCGACCCATTCTAGACCTGATATCTAGGACTTAATGTCGACCCATTCTAGACCTGATATCTAGGACTGAATGTCGACCCATTACAGACCTGATATCTAGGACTGAATGTCGACCCATTCTAGACCTGATATCCAGGCCTGAATGTCGACGCATTCTAGACCTGATATCTAGGACTGAATGTCGACCCATTCTAGACCTGATATCTAGGACTGAATGTCGACCCATTCTAGACCTGATATCTAGGACTGAATGTCGACCCATTCTAGACCTGATATCTAGGACTGAATGTCGACCCATTCTAGACCTGATATCTAGGACTTAATGTCGACCCATTCTAGACCTGATATCTAGGACTGAATGTCGACCCATTCTGGACCTGCTATCTAGGACTGGATGTCGACCCATTCCAGACCTGATATCTAGGACTGAATGTTGACCCATTCTGGACCTGATATCCAGGACTTAATGTCGACCCATTCTAGACCTGATATCTAGGACTGAATGTCAACCCATTCTAGACCTGATATCTAGGACTGAATGTCGACCCATTCTGGACCTGATATCTAGGACTGAATGTCGACCCATTCTAGACCTGATATCCAGGCCTGAATGTCGACGCATTCTAGACCTGATATCTAGGACTGAATGTCGACCCATTCTAGACCTAATATCTAGGACTGAATGTCGACCCATTCTAGACCTGATATCTAGGACTTAATATCGACCCATTCTAGACCTGATATCTAGGACTGAATGTCGACCCATTCCAGACCTGATATCTAGGACTGAATGTCGACCCATTCTAGACCTGATACTTAGGACTGAATGTCAACCCATTCTAGACCTGATATCTAGGACTGAATGTCAAGTCATTCTACACCTGATATCTAGGACTGAATGTCAACTCATCCTAGACCTGATATCTACGACTTAATGTCGACCCATTCTAGACCTGATATCTAGGACTGAATGTCAACCCATTCTAGACCTGATATCTAGGACTGAATGTCGACCCATTCTAGACCTGATATCTAGGACTGAATGTCGACCCATTCTGGACCTGCTATCTAGGACTGGATGTCGACCCATTCCAGACCTGATATCTAGGACTGAATGTTGACCCATTCTGGACCTGATATCCAGGACTTAATGTCGACCCATTCTAGACCTGATATCTAGGACTGAATGTCGACCCATTCTGGACCTGATATCCAGGACTTAATGTCGACCCATTCTAGACCTGATATCTAGGACTGAATGTCGACCCATTCTGGACCTGATATCCAGGACTTAATGTTGACCCATTCTAGACCTGATATCTAGGACTGAATGTCAAGTCATTCTAGACCTGATATCTAGGACTGAATGTCAACTCATCCTAGACCTGATATCTACGACTTAATGTCGACCCATTCTAGACCTGATATCTAGGACTGAATGTCGACTCATTCTAGCCATTCATACACCATGCATGGTATATTTTAGCAGACACAAAAGTTTCCGTTTGAGGGGTTAATGACGTGATTTACTGATACTGACTGATTGTTGTAACTTTTCAGACTTTGATGTTCCCCGCATGCTGACTCATTCCAGACACGAACCCTGACTCACTGTGTGCTCTGATGACCATAGGTCCACTTCCTTTGCGTTAGCTGTGCTTGACTATGTGTGTATACATATGTATGTGTACATAACTACATGCATGTATAATGTATAATGAATGTGTATTGTGTGTGCGTGTGTTTATGTAAGTTTGTGCCTGCCTATGTGTGCGTATGTGTTAGGGTAGCTGTTAGATACACATGTATGTTAAAATGTATGTATGCAGCGTGTGTGTGTGTGTGTGTGTGTGTGTGTGTGTGTGTGTAGTCACATTTTGGTGTGTGTATCTAACATAGATATGTTGTTTTATGTTAACAAAAGCGTTTTTGTAAAGCACCTAGAGCAGATTTCTGGATAGTGTGCTATATAAGTATCCATTATGATTATTATGATGACCATTTCAGGGACTGCCAGGGAAGGACGGACAGATGGGCATGTCTGGTGACCGTGGAGAGCCTGTGAGTTATTGGCTGCTGGTGCCGGATCCCTGCACCTGCATGTGCACGCACATATGCATGCATTTCACACACATGTACATGCACACACAATCATACATGCGCGCACACACACACACACGTACCATGTCTTATACAAACACCATACACACACACACACATGCATACACACATGCACACACGCGCACGCATACACACCCAAAAGCAAGCAGCGCGCACACACACACACACACACATAGTCACACACACACTTACTCACACCCAGTCTCTCTCTCTCACTCTCTCTCTCTCTCTTTTTCTATCTCTCTCTCTCTCTCTCTCTCACACACACACACACACACACACACACACACATGCTTGTGTTGGCAAGGATTTTGCACTGTATGGGGGAACATGTGCATGTGGATGGGATGGGCATGGTGTAATTGTGTCCGAGAATTTGTGTTCAGTGATGTGTGTGTGTGGGTGTGTGTGTGAAATGGAAATGCAATTGTGTATTTCTTTATCACATTATTCTTGTATATATATATGTATTTTGTTGTTATTGTTGCTCTTCATCTGCTTGTTTCTCTCTCTCTCTCTCTCTCTCTCTCCTTCTCCTATTTTTTCTTCTTTTTTTCCTTTTTTTCCTTCTTTTTAATTTTGATTTATTTATTTCTATTATTTTATTATTATTATTATTATTTTCATTGATAGCTTGATGTAAAAAAGCAGTTGTTGCTTACTCAATTTACCATCATGAAATAATCTTGACTTGACTTGACTTGACTTGACTTGACTTGACTTGACTTGACTTGACTTGACTTCACACACACACACACACACACACACACACACACACACACACACTACATAAAGTTCATAACAGGTTTTACACCAGATAAATGATATGTCAATATTTTTCAGAGATGCATACATGGTAATGAATAAATGGAACGTGCTAAGAGACGTATTACACATCAACTGAAATGTTGTATATTTAAATGAAATGTGTTCCACATCAACTCAAAGGTGATACACATGAAACTGAGATATGTTATGCATCAACTGATATGTGGTATACGCCAGTCTGCAATTTGTTATATGTCATATGAAATGTGTCACACATCAAATGAAATGTGTTATACACCAACTGATTTGTGTTTCACATCAAATTGGTAAGTTACACATCAGCCGAAGTTGTTACGCATCAACTGAAATGTGTTACACATCAACTGAAATGTGTTACACATTGACTTAAATGTGTTACACATCAACTGAAATGTGTTACATGTCAACTGAAACATGCTACATGTCAACTGAAATGTGTTACATGCCAACTAAAGTTGTTATAAATCAACTGAAATGTGTTACACATTGACTGAAATATGTTACATGCCAACTTTTTTTAAGTTGTTAGAAATCAACTGAAATGTGTTACATGTTGTTGCACATCAACTGAAATGTGTTACATGTTGTTGCACATCAACTTAAATGTGTTACACATCAAATGTTACAGGGTCTTCCTGGCAGTCCTGGTCAACCAGGGCCTGTGGGCGTTATGGGGCCTACTGTGAGTGGTGTGTGTGTGCGTGTGGTGTGTGTGTGTGCGGTGTGTGTGAGTGTGTGTGCGGTGTGTGTGTGGTTTGTGGTGTGTGTGTGTGTGTGTGGTGTGTGTGTGTGGTTTGTGGTGTGTGTCTGTGTGGTGTGTGTGTGGGGGTGTGTGTGTGTCTGTGTCTGTGTGGTGTGTGTGTGTGTGGTGTGTGTGTGTGTGTGTGATGCATGTGTGTGTGTGTGGTGTGTGTGTGTGGTTTGTGTATGGTGTGTGTGTTGTTGTGTGTGTATGTGTGGTGTGTGTTTGTGTGGTGTGTGTGTGTCTGTGTGTGTTTGTGTGTGTGGTGTTGTGTGTGTATGTGTTGTGTGTGTTTGTGTGTGTGTGTGTGTGGTGTGTGTGTGTCTGTGTGTGTATGTGTGGTGTGTGTGTGGTGTGTGTTTTGTGTGTGGTGTGTGTGTATGTGTGTGTGTGTGGTGTGTGTATGTCTCTCTGTGTGTGTCTGTATCTCTCTGTGTGTGTATGTGCATATGTGTTTGCATTTTTGTGTTCATTTGTTCTTGCTGTTTCTTGTTTTGTTTTCTTTTTATCATTGGCATTGAACAGTGTGTCTCTGTGTGTCAGGTGGAAGATGAGAGTCAGAAATCAATGTTTGTGTTCATGTTGTGGCTGTGGTTTTCGGATGAGAGAAAACAATGTTTGTGTTCACACTGTGTCTGTGGTGTGTGTCTGTGGTTTTCAGATGAGAGAAAACAATGTTTGTGTTCACACTGTGTCTGTGGTTTTCAGATGAGAGAAAACAATGTTTGTGTTCACACTGTGTCTGTGGTTTTCAGATGAGAGAAAACAATGTTTGTGTTCACGCTGTGTCTGTGGTTTTCAGATGAGAGAAAACAATGTTTGTGTTCACGTTGTGTCTGTGGTTTTCAGATGAGAGAAAACAGTGTTTGTGTTCCCACTGTGTCTGTGGTTTTCAGATGAGAGAAAACAGTGTGTTCCCACTGTGTCTGTGGTTTTCAGATGAGAGAAAACAGTGTGTTCCCACTGTGTCTGTGGTTTACAGATGAGAGAAAACAATGTTTGTGTTCACGTTATGTCTGTGGTTTTCAGATGAGAGAAAACAATGTTTGTGTTCATGTTGTGTCTGTGGTTTTCAGATGAGAGAAAGCAGTGTGTTCACACTGTGTCTGTGGTTTACAGATGAGAGAAAGCAATGTTTGTGTTCCCACTGTGTCTGTGGTTTTCAGATGAGAGAAAGCGATGTGTTCCCACTGTGTCTGTGGTTTTCAGATGAGAGAAAGCGATGTGTTCCCACTGTGTCTGTGGTTTACAGATGAGAGAAAGCGATGTGTTCACACTGTGTCTGTGGTTTTCAGATGAGAGAAAGCAATGTGTTCACACTGTGTCTGTGGTTTTCAGATGAGAGAAAGCGATGTGTTCACACTGTGTCTGTGGTTTTCAGATGAGAGAAAACAATGTTTGTGTTCACACTGTGTCTGTGGTTTTCAGGGTCCTTCCGGAGAGCCAGGAAATGACGGAGAGAGAGGAGCCCCTGGCAACCCTGTAAGTTCTTTGTTTTGGGCTTTGGGTTTGGGTTTGGGTGTCTCCCCCCACACCCCCTTCCCCACTCCCTACCATCATTGTTTTTTTTTTGTTTTTTGTTGTTGTTTTTTTTTAAGAAAAATCAGTGGATGCGTAAAATTTCTGCAAATCAGCAGGATAGTGTGCAGCATCCTTGGAAGGCTCTTTCCCGCTTTTTTCCTTTTTTTTTTTTTTTTTCTTTCTTTCTTTTTTTTTTTCTTTTTTTTCTTCTTTCTTTTTTTTTTTTCTTTTTTTTTTTCATTTTGTTTGTTGTTTCTTTTTGTACCTTCCATCATCATTTTTCTCTCATCTGTTGTCTTTTCTTTCTTTTCTTTTCTTTTTTTTTTTTATTCTTTTTCTTCTCTCATCTCTTTATTCGGTCTTTTTTCTCTCATTCCCCCCACCCCCCCGCGCCCCCCTCCCCCTCTTGTAATATGTCTTCTTATCATCGTCATGCTCAAAACATTTTCAAGGCCATGCAACATATAAATCACATACATGGAAGTTTCATGCACCGTGTCTTTAAGAGGCAAGGTGGACACAATCTCATCCCCCCCCCCACCCCCCTCCAACCACCCCTCTCTCTCTCTCTCTCTCTGTGGTTGTGTTCATGTGTGTGTGTGTGTGTGTGTGTGTGTGGTTGTTGTTTTGTTTTGATTTATGCATATTTTTTTTCCTCTGTTGTGTATCTCTACTAACACCATGCTTTCATTTTATTAAATATTGTGTAGTGTAGACCCTGTTCAGGGTGGGGACTGGATGTAAAAAAGCACACCAGTGCTTATCTATTATCCTTGAAATAAAGAATTTGTCTTGTCTTGTCTTGTCTTGTCTCTCTCTCTCTGTGGAGGCATTAGTACACTATCGTTGTTGTTGGTTCTCTAAAGATGCTTACCTGCCAATACAGTGTCTGTCTGGTTCTGGGTTCAAATCCCAGTCTCAACCCTTTCTCCCAAATTTTGACTGGAAAAATCACACCGAGCGTTTAACGATTCGCATGAGACGCCAGTGAAACCAAGGTCCCAAGTGCCGCGCATACTTTGCGCACTGAAGAAGAACCCACGGCAACACAAGCGTTGTACTTTGGCAACATTTTGTAGAGCAATATCCACTCTTGTAGGTATACAGATATAGATGCGCGCTCTCAAGGTCTCACTTGGCACATTGGGTTATGCAGCTGGTCAGACATCTGCCTAGCAGGTGAGGTGTGGCGTTTCTGGATGTATCAGAAGGCAGTGACGCGTCCTTGAAAAACTGAAACTGAAGCTCTCAGTGGTCATTTTATTCATATTATATCGTGCATGTGTTTGTGTGTGTGTGTGTGTGTGTGCGTGCGTGCGCCTGCATGCAGGGATGTGTGTGTATGTGTGTGAGTGTGTGCATTTGAGTGCATGTTTTTGTGTTTGTGTGTCAGTTTGTTGTGCATGTGTGGGCTGGTGAGTTTTGTGTGTATGTGTGTGTGGTGTGTGTGTGGTGTGTGTGTGCGTGTGTGTGTTTGAGTGTGTGTGTGGAGGGTGTGTTGTGTGCGTTTGAGTGTGTGTGGTGTATGTGTGTGTGTGGTGTGTGTGTGTGTGTGTGTGTGCGTTTGAGTGTGTGTGGTGTATGTGTGTGTGTGGTGTGGTGTATGTGTGTGTGTGGTGTGTGGTGTGTGTGTGTGTGTGCGTGTGTGTGTTTGAGTGTGTGTGTGTGGTGGTGTGTGTTTGTGTGGTGTGTGTGTGTAGTGTGGTGTGTGTGGGGAGGGAGGGGGATGTGAGTGCATGTGTGGAGGGGGGAGTGAATGTGTGTGTGGTGTGTGTTTGTGTATGTGTGTGATGTGTGTGTGATTGTGTGTGTGTGTGTATGTTCAGTCTAAGATGTAATGTGTGTTTGTGGCTGTGTGTATGTGCTGTTCAAAGATTGATACAAGAGGATGTGTAGTGGTCATGACAGTCAACACCAAACCAGAGACTTTTTAAAAAAAATTTTATTGTGTAGCCTTCATCCCTCTATTTTTTTCCCACTTTTTTTTTCTTTTCCTTTTTTTTGTTTTTTGTTTTGTATTTGTTTTCTATTCCCATGATTTTTTTTTTGTGGGGCCTCCATCCTCCCCTTTTTTTCACACTTTTTCTTTTCTTTTCTTTTCTCTTTTTTTTTCCAGTAAACTTTGAAATGCATTCTTCATTCATGCCAACCTTAACTAAAATATTTTTTCACTCAATATTTCCCCTATCGTCTAGCTCAACAGTTGCCACCAGGTGCCTTGAAGCATGCGATGTGGGAACGTTCAGTGACTGTATACATTTACTGTAACTCTCCATTGTCTGGTTTGTCTGCTTCACCAATTCAGTCCCTTCAGCGCATACAAAACTCTGCTGCCCATCTCATCGTCAGAAAGAAAAGATCTGAGCACATCACTCCTCTTTTGCAACATCTCCACTGGCTCCCTGTCTCACACAGAATAAAGTACAAGATCAGCACTCTATGTTATAAATGTATTCATAAATCTGCCCCTTCCTGTCTCTGTGGCTGCCTTCACCTCTTCACTCCATCTCACTCTCGATGATCGGCTTTGGATCCACTCTGTTTACGCATACCCAGATTCAAACACTCGACTGTCGGACGCCGTTCTTTCTCTGTCTCTGGACCTTGCATTTGGAATGAACTTCCTCCTCCGCTTCGTCAGGTCTCCGCACTCAGCTCTTTCAAGTCTGGCTTAAAAACCCACCTCTTCCCGAAATAGCCTCCCTTCCCTGCCTATTCCATGTCTTCAGTTTTTTCCAGTTTTAGAGTTACGCATGTGTGTGAATGACTGGTGTGAAAGCGCTTTGATTTGTCTCTGCACAAGATTCAGCACTATATGAATATAATAATAATTATTATTACTGTTGTTTGTCTGGGTTTATTGTTGCTCTGGGGTGTTGCTGCTTGCATTCTAAGCAAGTAAAACAAGTGATGATTTCTGTCTGGGTTTGTTATTACTCTGGTGTGAGTTGTGGTGATAAACATTTCATTTCTTTTTTCCTCGTCCTTTCCCTCGTCCTTTTCCTTCAGAGACATAATCTGTTTGTCTCCACATCTGTTTACAGGGACCTCCTGGAGAGCAAGGTGTACCAGGAGAAAGTGGGAAGACGGGAGAGACGGTAAGACCAGAGTGCAAGTGGTGTTGCGGTATTGGTTTAAACATTTTTAATATCAAGAAACAAGGTGGAATACAGCGTTCACACGATTAAGAAAACTTGAGCAACAACAAGCCTGAGCTTATATCGTGCTCGTTCATGTGTAACAAGCAATAACAAAACGCAGTGGCGAAAATACACACATTATTTGATAATGAAAAGAAAGTTGAAGTGTTGTGGTATTGATAGTGTTGGTTTGGAAGTGCTGCTCTGTGTCTGTGTGTTGGTGTTGTTGGTGTGTGTGTTTGGTGTGTGTGTGTTTGGTGTGTGTGTGTTTGGTGTGTGTGTATGCATATGTGGTGTGTGTGTGAATGTGTGTGTCTGAGTGTGCAAGCTTGTGTCCTTTTTTTTTTTTTGGTGTGTGTGTATGTGTATGTATCTACTTGTGAATTCTGTGTGTAGGCTGTATGCATGTTTGTGCGCTGACAGGTATTTTATGTGTCATCCCTCCTCTCTCTCTGTCTCTCTCTCTCTCTCTCTCTCTCTCTCTACACACACACACACACACACACACACACACACACACACACACATATGTGTGTGTGTGTAATTGATATAATTATATATTTATAATTTATAATTATATACACATATATATATATCTACATTTACATATGCATATCTCTCTCTGTGTCTCTTTCATACTCCTCTCTCTCTCTCTCTCTCTTCACCTCCATTTTACCCACGCTTCTTTTTTCTTTCTAGTTTGATTTTCTGTTTTTCTTTTTTCTTTTTTTTCTTTCTCAGAGCATTACATAAATAAAAAAACAAAACAAGATGTAAGTAATAAAAAAAAAAAAAACAACAACCAACAACAACATCCCAATATTAAAGGGAAAGAAGAAGCACTGCCAGTAAAGAAGAGATCAGTAACCTGGCCTGACCGTCGTGATGATTTCAGGGTTCTGCTGGTCCCCAAGGCAACCCTGGACCCCCAGGTGCCCCTGGGCTCGGCGGTTTCCCAGGTGGTCGAGGATTCCCTGGCAGTCCCGTAAGTCGATGATGTCTTGTCAGGCTGTTACGCTGTGTGTGGCAGATTTCCTGTGCTTTGTCGTCGTTCCTTTTTTTTTTTTTTCTGTTACGATGTGTGGAAGATTACCTGTGCTTTGTCTTTTTTTTTTTTTTTTTTTTTTTTGCTTTGTATTCTCTGTTACGCTGTGTGGAAGATTTCCTATACTTTGTCGTCATTTTTTTTTTCTTTTCTTTTTTCTTTTTTTTTTTGCTTTGTATTCTCTGTTACGCTGTGTGGATTTCCTGTGCTTTGTCTTTTTTTTTTTTTTTTTGGTTTTTTTGTTTTTTTGGGTTTTTTTTTTTTTTTTGTATTCTCTGTTACCCTGTGTGGTAGATTTCCTGTGCTTTGTCATCGGTTTTTTTGGTTTGTTTTTTTTTTGTTGTTTTTTTTTTTGGTTTCTTTTCTCTGTTACAATGTGTGGAAGATTACCTGTGCTTTGTCCTTTTTTTTTTTTTTGTATTTTTGTTACGCTGTGTGGTAGATTTCCTGTGCTTTGTCATCGTTCTTTTTTTTTTTTTTTTTCTCTGTTACGCTGTGTGGTAGATTTCCTGTGCTTTGTCATCAGTTTTTTTTTGTTTTTTGTTTTTTTGTTTTTTTTTGTTTTGTTTTGTTTTCTCTGTTACGATGTGTGGTGGATTTCCTGTGCTTTGTCATCGTTTTTTTTTGTTTTTTTTTGTTTTTTTGTTTTTTTGGGTTTTTTTGTTTTGTTTTGTTTTCTCTGTTACGATGTGTGGAAGATTACCTGTGCTTTGTCCTTTTTTTTTTTTTTGTTTTTGTTTGTTTTTTTGTTTCTTTTGTTTTCGTTTTGTTTTGTTTTCTCTGTTATGATGTGTGGTAGATTTCCTGTGCTTTGTCATCGGTTTGGGGTTTTTTTGGGTTGTTTTTTTTTTGTATTCTCTGTTACGATATGTGGAAGATTTCCTGTGCTTTTTTTGACAGTTTTTTTGTTTGGTTTTTTTTTGCTTTGTATTCTCTGTTACGATGTGTGGTAGATTTCCTGTGCTTTGTCGTCATTCCTCTTTTTTTTTTTTTTTTTTTTTTTTGCTTTGTATTCTCTGTTACGATGTGTGGTAGATTTCCTGTGCTTTGTCGTCATTTTTTCTTCTTTTTTTTTTTTTTTGCTTTGTATTCTCTGCACTGACTTTTCAGTTAAGTAAATAAACAGAAGAAAAAAGAAGCCAAAATGGATGTGGCTTGAATTACTTGTTTACTAACAATTCATGGTTGGGAGTTCTGTATAATAAGGACTTCTGCATTAGCATTTTGGGTTTGTTTGGGTTTTTTTCTTCTTTTATTTCTATGCATATGATATGATTTTTTTCCGTCATGCTTCAGATTTGTGAATGGATTGATTACTCAAATCCCTTCATTGCTTTTTCCTGACATTTGGTTATGTTCATGATGTTGTTGTTGTTATTGTTGTTGTTGTTGTTTTTGTTTTTTTTACATGTTGTTGTGTGTGCAGGGAAAACCAGGACCACGAGGAAACCCTGGTCCCCCAGGTCCTGTTGGGCCTCATGTGAGTGTGTGTGTGTGTGTGTGTGTGTGTGTGTGTGTGAGTGTGTGTGGGGGGCGTGGGGGTTGTATAATAATAATAATAATAGTAATAATAATGGTATTTATATAGCGCTGGATCTTGTGCAGAGACAAATCAAAGCGCTTTCGCACCAGTCATTCACACGCATGCATAACTCTAATACTGTAGAAACTAAAGACAAGGAAGGGCAGGCAAGGGAGGCTATTTTGGGAAGAGGTGGGTTTTAAGGCCAGACTTGAAAGAGCTGAGTGTGGAGACTTGACGAAGCGAAAAAGGAAGTTCATTCCAATCGCAAGGTCCAGAAACAGAGAAAGAACGGCGGCCAATAGTCGAGTGTTTGAATCAGTCGAGTGTTTGAATCGAGTGTTTGTATGTGTGTGTGTTTGTGTGTGTATTTTTGTTTGTGTGTGTGTGTTTGAATGTGAGATCAGTATTTAATTTTTGCCATCAGTTGAAATCAGGGAGGGGAGCAGTGTTAGAAAGCGGGTGAAATTTATATCAAACTGGGAAAAGTTGCGTGATGATATGATCATATATTCATCAGGTGGTGTTTTTTTGGTTGGGGGGGGGGGGGGGGGGGGCTGGGGGGGGTTTGTTTGTTTCACCAATTTCTTGGTTTTTAAATTGTTTAGTGTTGTTTTTGTTTTTGCTTTTTTGTTATGTTTTTTTTGTTTTTTTTAACCAATTTCTTGGTTTTTAAATTGTTTTAGTTTTGGTGTAGAACACCGAGTGACATTACCTAGCATCCTTCACACCCCAGCAGGGGCCAAGGGATTTGCTTTCAGACTTTGTTTTTCAAGTTTTCGTTGTGACAGACACATTAAGAGTGATAGTAAGTAGAATAAACATGACAGAAAGAACAATATAAGTGGGTAATATTTTGATTATCAGAGGATTTAATATTGTTGGGTCATGGTTCCCATGGCAGTAACTAGGTAATATTTTAATTTGAAGGGTCAAAGAAATGTATATTCTTGGTTCACAGGGCCAGTAACTGGGTAATATTTGAATTTGAAGGGTCAAAGAAATGTATATTCTTGGTTCACAGGACCAGTCACTGGGTAATATTCAGATTTGAAGGGTCAAAGAAATGTATATTCTTGGTTCACAGGACCAGTCACTGGGTAATATTCAGATTTAAAGGGTCAAAGAAATGTATATGCTTGGTTCACAGGACCAGTCACTGGGTAATATTCAGATTTAAAGGGTCAAAGGATTTAACATTGTTGGTTCGATTCCCAGGGCCCCAAGGGCAGCAATGGACTCCATGGCCCAGCTGGTGCTCCAGGAATACCTGTGAGTAAAAAAACAACCTGTCACTTTCAGCATCATTTGTCATTGTCCTGTCATCGTCACCCCTTCCTCTATGATCATCACTCTCCTCATCACATTGCCCTTCACCGTCATCATCATCATCATCATCATCATCATAACCAGTTTCATTGCATTACAATCACCGTCATCATCATCGCAAATATTGCATTGCCGTCACTGTCATCATCATAGCCAATATCATTGCAATACCATCAGTGTCGTCGTCATAGCCAATATCATTGCAATACCATCACTGTCATCATCATAGCCAATATCATTGCATTACCATCATCATCATCATCATCTTCATCATCTACATTACATTACCATCACTGTCATCATCATTGACAGTATCATTACATCACCATCACTATCATCTTCATTGCCAATATTGCGTTTCCATCACTATCATCATCATCACCTAAATTATCACATTACCATCACCATCAACATCATCATCATCACCAATATCATTGCATTACCATCACTATCATCATCATCATCACCAATATTGCATTACTGTCACAATCATCATCATCATTAATGTCATTGCATTACTATCACTGTCATTGTCATGGCCAATACCATTGCATGACTGTCATCATCATTGTCAATATCACTGCGTTGCCAACACTGTCATCATTTCCAACATAATTGTGTACCATCACTGTAATCATCATTCCCAATGTCATTACATTACCATCACTCTCACTATCATCATCACTGCTAATATCATTGCATTATCATCACCTCCACTATCATCGTCCTCACCACTAACGTTGCATTACCATCACTGTCATCATCGCTGATATCATTGCATTACCATTACTATCATTATCATCACCAATATCATTGCATTATCACCACTACCACTACCATTGTCATCACCATTACTATCATCATCATTGCCAGTATCACTGCATCACCATCACTGCCACTGGTTTTTTGTTACTGTTTTTTCATGCTTATTTTTACATATATATATATATGATAGTCAGTCGTGTCCAACTATGACCATCAGAACAGCAGAGGAGGCAACTGCTGTTCTGACTATTTGGGCTAGAATTTGATTATAGTGGAGAGTGTCTTGCCCAAATACATCCCCACTCTCTCGGCCAAGAGGGTTTTAGGACAGTCGGCGTTGGGATGGTTCCCAAAGGCCAACTAGCCCACAAGGCTGCAGCACTAAGAGCTAGTGCAATTTTGCCTCCTAGTTTGAGAGTAATAGTCCTTCACAAAAGACTAAGCTGTAAATGGTTTCCCATTGACTGGAGAAACCATTGATAATACAGCTCTCACTTTGCTGTTGGCCCAAATGTAAACTTGTGTCAATCTGTGATATAAGCCGAGTGTTGGGCCATTATTATATTATTGACATTACCATTATACTAAATAAAGAATGCTTACTTTAGTAATTAACAAAGAAAAAATACTTTTATTTATTAAAGCAAGGCACAAGTACTGCTACTTTCCATGGGACATGCGCATAGTTGAAGCTGTGTTGAATTATATGCTTTCGTCTCACGAAGACTGAGTAAAGACTAGTTAGTTCTCATTCCTTGTTTAATATTTGTCTTCTCTTTACATTACTACCACTTACGATTTTCCTTTGTGAAGTACACTCGAAATTTATTTTGATGATAGATTAAGATTTTCATTCGCTTGTATCCTCATAATTCTTTTGCTCATGCTCTCAGATACAACAGGTATTTTTCATTGTCGTATATTTGATTGTGTTAAGGGAAACGTGTAGTTTGAACATCAGCAGTACTTTGAATTAGAGGGTAAGGAATTAAAGTAAGTGCTGTGTATGGAAGTATGAGCTTACTGCATGTCTGCTTGTGCAGTAACAGTCACCCTTACCAGGGCAATATGCTTTGACATGTTCCTTGACATGCACACATATTTTTTTTCTTAACTCACTCCAGACGATGGAACGCTAAAGTGGTTTCAACAATTCAAATTTTTTCCACGTTTTCCTCATGGGGTAGCATAACAATCGCAGCTACACCAGGCATTGTGAATGTGTCGAGTGTCGAATGGAAAGTTTCTTCATGAGATTCTGTAACAACACACTCCACAGCGAGCCAGCGAGTTCAGGACCCCACATGACAAGCTAATCTGCATACGTATCGAAAATGGTATCGCAGGCGATACAAGTGTGAATTTTTCGAGCAAACTAGATCATGGCAGTGGCTTTTACCGCTGCTGAAGTGATTGAAATGTTTCAAACTGAAAGTTTTGACATCGACGAGGATGATGAAGACGTTGAATAAAGTATCTGCAGTGAAGAAAGCTACTGGCAAGTAGGTACTGATAGTGATTCAGCTTTTGAGAGCAGTGAAGAGGGAGGGGGGTGGGCGTTCCCATAATGTGATGAGAGTGGGTCAAGTACGGTGAGTTTCATTCAGTAACTTTATGTATTGTATTTTTTGTGATTTTTTTTTCCAAACCCTAACAAATGGGTTATCTGTAGGGAAAAGCAAGGGAGAGAACTATTCATCTGGAGTGAGTTAAAAAAAAAAAGATAAAAAAAAAAAGATGCAGCAGAGGAAGAACAGGAGTGTTGTCAACTCATTCTACTCCAGGTATGAGTTAACTCATACCGTGATTACTCCCCCAGTGGACCAGGTACTGGTATTCTCGTACCAGCACACAATTCTTATTTCGCTTGTTCTTGCTTGGTATAGTTGGCGTTCTGAACTGAACTGTTTATGGATTCTGGAAGCATGAAAATGAAGCTTTGTTTGGCGGATTAGATCGACAATTCTCCATTGACTACCGCTGTTTTAGTGAAGCACCCTGTCTTTTCTGCAGTGGTGTGGGGTAGTGCTGGTCCAGGGGAGGTGTAGCAGGCACGTAGCTGTCGGGTGGAATGAGTTGACTCACTCAGAATGACAAGTTTTCTCCTTCACTTTTCCCCACAGGTGGCCCATTTGTAAGGGTTTGGAAAAAAATGACAAAAAATACAAAATACAAAGTAAGAAAATGAAACTTTCAGAACTGGTTTATTACGTGTTGAGCTATTACATATATAAAAAAAATCAAATTTCTCATCTTATTTTTACAGTTTTGCCATATGTAGAAAATACTGCCAATTTTTCACCCCGAATCACCATACCCATGCTCGCTTTCTGCATTAAATTCGCTTTCTCCTTCGTCATCATCCACCTCTTCAGTGTCCGACCCTTCAGTTTGTAGCATTTCAAGTACTTCGGCAACCCTAAAATGTTGCCATCGCTGCCTTGTTCGCTTCACAACATTTTGAGAAGATCCCGCTTTGCTAATAGGCTGGCACGCGAGCAGACGACTGGTCAGTGACTTTGTCAGCGTGTGTGCGAGACAGGCCACAACCATACAATTCGATTGTGGAGTGACCCAGAATAGCGCACTCTGCTTGGCTAATCACAAAATCACGTGTGCAGTGCATGATGGATTTTTATTTCTTGAAAATGCTATTCCATTCCGTCGTCTGAAACCGAATACATTTTATGTAGGAATGCTCATGCATTCCTTCGTTCGGAGAGAGTTAAAGAGAGAGAAGGTGATGTTGATTGTTGTCGTGTGTTGCAGGGAACGCCAGGTGTGAGGGGAGGCATCGGACCTCTGGGACCCAAGGGTGCTCCTGTGAGTGCTGGTCTTGTACTGTGTGTGTGTGTGTGTGTGTCTGTGTGTGTGTGTGTGTGTGTCTGTGTCTGTGTTTCTCTTCAGTTCAACATCTTTTCACAAAGAATGATATTGGAAAGTGTGTGTGTGTTTGTGTGTGTGGTGTGCGTGTGTATGTGTGTGTGTATATGTGTGTGTGTGTGTGTGTGTGTTTCTGCTTCAGTTCAGCATCTTTTCACAAAGAATGATATTGGAAAATGTGTGAGTGTGTGTATGTGTGAGTGTGTGTGTGTGTGTATGTGTGAGTGTGTGTGTGTGTGTGTGTGCGCGTGCGCGTGCGTGTGTGTGTTTCTACTTCAGTTCAACATCTTTTAACAAAGAGATATATCGGAAAGTGTGTGTGTGTATGTTTGTGTGTGTGTGTTTGTATGTGAATGTATGTGTTCATCTACTTTGATACATGTGTGTATGGATATATTTTTCTGTGTATTTATATATGAATTCATGTATTTATATTTCTTTCTTTAGTTTAACATTTTTTAACTGTTAAGTGACGTTACATGGGGGGAAAGTAGTGTGAGTATATGTGTGTGTATGTATGTGTGTGTGTGTGTGTTTGTGTCTGTATGCAGTTGCAGGTATATTTACATGTGTACTAGGGGTGGGTATGAACGTATATATAACACTCTCACCATGGTCAGTGTGTGTCAGTGAATGTTTCATTGTCACTGTTAGTTGGATGAGAAGATAGAATAATGTGTGTCAGTGAATGTTTCATTGTCACTGTTAGTTGGATGAGAAGATCAGTGTGTGTCAGTGAATGTTTCATTGTCACTGTTAGTTGGATGAGAAGATAGAATAATGTGTGTCAGTGAATGTTTCATTGTCACTGTTAGTTGGATGAGAAGATAGAATAATGTGTGTCAGTGAATGTTTCATTGTCACTGTTAGTTGGAAGAGAAGATAGAATAAGAAATGACTGTTGCCATCGTCGAACCCACAACCCACAGGACGGCAGGTTCACAGCTGGTCATGGCCTTGTTTCAGGGTGAGGCTGGACCACAGGGACAAACGGGCACAGAGGGAGACATGGGCCCACGAGTGAGTCACCACCTGTCTGTCTGTCTGTCTGTCTGTCTGTTTTGTTCTGACATTGTTCAAAAAGTATCTAATCAATATTTAGAAAATTAGTATGTATTTATGGTGGAGTAAAGGTGATGTTGTTAGACTGATGGAAAAACTTTAGAAATGAAGTAGTTATGAATAGCAAAACTTCAGATAATGAGGGGGGAAAAAATCATCCTCTGATTGTGTACTTGTCTGTGTACTTGTCAGTTACCTTTTTTTCCCTTCTGTCTTGTTTATATTGTTTATGCTCTTTTTGTCATTTGAGGTCATTTTCAGTGCTTTGGATGTGTTGGAATCTCAATAATGTATCTCTTTGTGTTTTTGAGTGTGTATCTGAATGTGTGTGTGCATATGTGAGTGAGCATATATGTGTGTGTGTGTGTGTGTGTGTGTGTGTGTGCGCCTATGTATGTGAGCATGCTTAACAAGAAAAGAGAGTGAGAAAAGATTAAAAGGTATTAACAAACAACAAACTATTGTCATTAAATATTTCAGGGATGATAATGACTACTGTCAGTGTTTCAGGGATGCTAATGAACACTGTCAATATTTCAGGGGATGATAATGACTACTGTCAGTGTTTCAGGGATGCTAATGAACACTGTCAATATTTCAGTGATGATATTGAATTCTGTCAATAATTTTGGGATGATAATGACTACGGTCAATGTTTCAGGGATGATAATGAATAATGTCAATGTTTCAGGGATGATAATGAATACTGTCAATGTTTCAGGGATGATAATGACTACTGTCAATGTTTCAGGGATGATAATGACTACTGTCAATGTTTCAGGGATGATAATGATACTGTCAATGTTTAGGGATGATAATGACTACTGTCAATGTTTCAGGGGATGTTAATGACTACTGTCAATGTTTTAGGGATGATAATGAATACTGTCAATGTTTCAGGGGATGATAATGAATACTGTCAATGTTTCAGGGGATGATAATGAATACTGTCAATGTTTCAGGGATGATAATGACTACTGTCAATGTTTTAGGGATGATAATGACTACTGTCAATGTTTCAGGGTATGATAATGACTACTGTCAATGTTTCAGGGATGATAATGACTACTGTCAATGTTTTAGGGATGATAATGACTACTGTCAATGTTTTAGGGATGATAATGACTACTGTCAATGTTTTAGGGATGATAATGACTACTGTCAATGTTTTAGGGATGATAATGAATACTGTCAATGTTTCAGGGATGATAATGAATACTGTCAATGTTTAGGGATGATAATGACTACTGTCAATGTTTCAGGGATGATAATGACTACTGTCAATGTTTCAGGGATGATAATGATACTGTCAATGTTTAGGGATGATAATGACTACTGTCAATGTTTCAGGGGATGTTAATGACTACTGTCAATGTTTCAGGGGATGATAATGAATACTGTCAATGTTTCAGGGGATGTTAATGACTACTGTCAATGTTTTAGGGATGATAATGAATACTGTCAATGTTTCAGGGGATGATAATGACTACTGTCAATGTTTTAGGGATGATAATGAATACTGTCAGTGTTTCAGGGGATGATAATGACTACTGTCAATGTTTCAGGGATGATAATGACTACTGTCAATGTTTCAGGGATGATAATGAATACTGTCAATGTTTCAGTGATGATAATGAATACTGTCAATGTTTAGGGATGATAATGACTACTGTCAATGTTTCAGGGATGATAATGAATACTGTCAATGTTTCAGGGATGATAATGAATAATGTCAATGTTTAGGGATGATAATGAATACTGTCAATGTTTCAGGGATGATAATGAATTCTGTCAATGTTTCAGGGATACAGAGGTCCAACTGGACCCATGGGACCACCAGGAATGGACGGTGATAAGGTAAGACTGTCACAGAGAGAGAGAGAGAGAAAGACAGGTAGATAAAAACTTATATTCATGGGAGATACTTATGTAAAATGATGTTGTCTCTATACTGGTTAATAACCACATTGTGCAACACTTTTGTTGGTCTCTGTAAGCTTCTACTCTTTGTGCTTAACTCATTCAACCCTGTGCCAGCCTGAGAGGCGTGCGCCGCTGATCGCCGTTCTGCGCCTGAGCCCGCCTGACAGGCGCGCAAAGAAACCCGATTGTTTAAACCGGTTTGTCAGCTCATTATTATGCCTGAAACTCTAGGTAAGGGAAGTAACTCCATCTTAACTTCCTTCCTCACTGGCACGCGAAGTTTCGCTCCAAAAGTCAAACATTTAGTGTGTTTTTTTGTCCGGTTTTCCGCATCAATATGGTAAAACGTCAAAGGCTTACTGCTCAGTTTACTGCTCAATGAAATTATGATGGACTCTTGCAGCGAATTCAACCCAGATAATGACGATTTGTCTTAAAATTCTGTTGATAATTCTTGGGGAAGTGAAGGAGATGAAATTATCAACCAGTGTAGACAAAGTGACGGACATTTCAGTCAAGAAGATAGCCCACAACCTTCAACCTCAGCGGAAGCTGATATTTTTCTATTCCTGTTTTTGATTTAAAGTTACAAGTATACTGTTATATCCTTTGTCTTGAGACTTCAGCAATTTGTGTCACAATTACATTTCAGTCATAATGTGAAGTTCGGTAGCTACTGGTGGAGCGGCTGCTATAAATTTGCGCCTGAAGTGAGGCACCCCTCCTCGTTGATGCAGACCGGCCAAAACATGCCAGGTTGGGAAGGCTGCACAGGCAGAAGACTAACTCACTCAGTACGGCCAGTCCTCTCTTCTCCTCTACACAGACCCCTCAGATGTCCAGAGGGTGTCTGAATGACCCAACCTTTAGCTTCCGTCGTCAGAATTGTGGTATTCTTTGTCAACATTCACGTCTTCAGTATAAGAGCTTTCCGCTCTCAATATTTTGATGATGGTAATTGGGGTGAAACGCTGTTAACGTCGTCTCTTTTCGCTGTTCGTATGGAGAGAGTTAAAGGGGTGAAATGGTTAATGTGTCAGTGTTTATTGCTGCATTGTATTGAACGATTGAAAATTGTTCAACTCTTTCTGTGAAACTCTTTCTGTTTAACTCTTTTCTGTGAAAAACACTTTCCGACTACGCCAAATATTTTAGAAACGATGCTCTCAGTCATAGCGTTTTGGTTCATGTCCAAACAACACAATGGACTTGTTCACTTCAAACTCACTCAAGGGGGTTGTCATTGTTCTGTTGGTAGGAAACTGGCTGCAGCTGGGTAGCTGTGTTACAATGTGATAAACGGTCTTATCAACATGGCCCCTTGATGTCGACAAAAGTCGCCTATGGCAGCGCACTGTCTTGTCAGCAAAAAAAGTCCCCCGTGGTTGTGGAGGAGTTAAAGCAACTTGCACTTGTTTTCCATCATTCAAAAACCTGGTGGATGGTATTTATACATGTACCCACAGAAAATGTAAAACAAACAAGCAGACAAAAACTTCACCTGGATGTGATCCCACGCTGACTTTGTCTTCCAGGGAGACCGTGGTGGTCCAGGAGTCATGGGTCACAAGGGAGACAACGGTCCTCCGGTAAGAGTGGCTTCCCCTCCCTTCATCTTCACCTCCCTTCCTGTTCTTTAAGTTGGTCACTGTGGAAGTTGTTAAGGTCTTTAATTTGGTTACTGCGAAAAAAGTTCAAGTCTTTGATTTGATCACCGTGGAAGATATTAAGGTCTTTAATTTGGTCACTGTGGAAGATGTTTAGGTCTTTAATTCAGTCACTGTGGAAGATGTTTAGGTCTTTAATTTGATCACTGTGGAAGATGTTTAGGTCTTTAATTTGATCACTGTTGAATATGTTTAGGTCTTTAATTTGGTCACTGTGGAAGATGTTTAGGTCTTTAATTTGGTCACTGTGGAAGATGTTTAAGTCTTTAATTTGATCACTGTTGAATATGTTTAGGTCTTTAATTTGGTCACTGTGGAAGATGTTTAGGTCTTTAATTCGGTCACTGTGGAAGATGTTTAGGTCTTTAATTCGGTCACTGTGGAAGATGATTAAGTCTTTAATTTGATCACTGTTGAATATGTTTAGGTCTTTAATTTGGTAACTGTGGAAGATGATTAAGTCTTTAATTTGATCACTGTTGAATATGTTTAGGTCTTTAATTTGGTCGCTGTGGAAGATGTTTAAGTCTTTAATTTGGTCACTGTGGAAGATGTTTAAGTCTTTAGTTTGATCACTGTGGAAGATGTTTAAGTCTTTAGTTTGGTAACTGTGGAAGATGTTTGCTTGTTGGTTTTGATGTGTAATGGGTTAACATGCACAGATTGATCATGAACAAGTGAGTATAGTTGTTACATGTAGGGTATGTATTATTTTGCGGGTCTTGTAAATTGTGCCCACATAGAATTACAGATTGTGTTTTTTTATGACTTTTATGAATCCTTTATTTGTTTCTATTTCATATTGTGTGTTGATTTCATTCTTTTTAAGTACTGTATTAGCAAAGCGCTTAAAGATTGCTCCAGCTTGTATAAAAGCCAGCACCATATGAAAATAATCATTATTACTATTATTATTATTATTATTATTATGAAGCCCTGTTTCATTTGCTGAGACACAGTCACTCACACGATCGTCCAGAATGGAGAAAGCTAGTGCACGAGTCAGCAATCGCAGTGCCTTAACGGTTCCCCAGGGAGCTAAGGGACCAAGCAAGCTTGCAAGCTAAGCAAGCAAAAATTAACCCCTGTGCTGCTATGTTTCTTTAGGGCCCCCCAGGACCCCAAGGACCTATGGGTGTGCAGGGACCTCCTGGAATTCCTGTGAGTGAATCGTTGTTGTTTGTTGGTCCTCGCTTGTTGTCTGTATAGTCTGTTGGATACTTTTCTGTTTGTGGGGTTTCCGTGATTTTCTTTTGTGGTTGTGTGTGTGTGTGTGTGTGTGTGTGTGTGAGAGAGAGAGTTGGTCCTCACTGTTGTCTGTACTCTGTTGGATACTTTTGTGTTTGTGGGTTTTTGTGATTTCTTTGTGGTAGTGTGTGTGTTTGTTTATTTGTGTGTGTGTGTGTGAGAGAGAGAGAGAGAGTGTGTGTGTGTGTATATGTGTGTGTGTTT
Source organism: Babylonia areolata (assembly GCF_041734735.1). NCBI lineage: Eukaryota > Metazoa > Mollusca > Gastropoda > Neogastropoda > Buccinidae > Babylonia > Babylonia areolata. Next base: position 5,682,199 of record NC_134889.1, read on the forward strand.
GTCTGTGTATTTGTGTGTGTGTGTTTGTGTGTGAGTGAGTGTGTGTGTGTGTGTGAAAGAGTGTGCCCAAGACAGCAGGTTTGGAGGGTTGTAGTCAGTAAACTGTTGTGTGGACACTGTTGTGTGTGTCTGCATGTGCGTGTGTGTGTGTGTTTGTGTGTGCATGTGTGTGTGTGTGTGTGTGTGTGTTTGTGTGTGTCTGTGTGTGTGCGTATGTGGGTGCACGTGTACAAGAGTGTGCACAAGGTAACAATGTGTGGAGGGGTGTACCCCGGTGTACTTGGTAATAGAGACATATTCTGTTCTGTGCTGCTCTCTTCCCTTCTATTCTGTTCTCTTCAATCTGAATCTGTTGTATTCTATTGTGTTTCTATTCTCTTCTGTTCTGTTCTCTTCTGATCTATTCTCTTCTATTTGATTCCATTGCATTCCGTTCTGTTTCTGTTCTCCTCTGTTCTGTTCCCTTCTCGTCAGATCTCTTCAACTTGATTCTGTTGTGTTCTGTTTCTGTTCTGTTCTGTTCTATTTACATTCTGTTCTCTTCTAATCTATTATCTTCTGTTTGGTTCTGTTGTGTTCTTTTCCTTTTCTATTCTCTTCTGTTCTATTCCCTTCTAGTCAGATCTCTTCTACTTGATTCTGTTGTATTCTGTTTCTATTCTCTTCTGTTCTATTCTATTCTATTCTATTTACATTCTATTCTCTTCTGTTTAATTCTGTTATATGCTATTCTGTTTTTATTCTCTTCTGTTCTTTTCTAATCTATTCTCTTCGGTTTGATTATATTCCCTTCTTTTTCTGTTCTCTTTCCTTCTGTTGTGTTCTCTGCTTGTCTGTTGTTCGATTCTTTTGTATTCTGTTCTGCTCTATTCTGTTTTGGTTCTCCTCTGTTTTCTTATCCGTTTGATTCAGTTCAGTTCTATTCTATGTTCTGTTTCTATTCTCTTCTGTTCTTTTCTGTTCTGTCTCTGTTTTCTTCTGTTCTTCTCTATTCTCTTCTAATCTATTTCTGTTTCGATTCAGTTCTGTTGTATTCTGTTCTGTTGTGTTCTACATGTAAACCTGTGTGTGTGCAGGGACCCCCTGGAGAGCCCGGCACCAGAGGACCACAAGGAGCCACAGGACCCAAGGTGGGAGGGACCCGCTCTTCGTCCGTCTCTCTTTCATTGTTTTCTTCTTCCTTCTCTCTGTCTTGCTCTTTTTTTTTTCTTCTTTTTTTCTCTTCCTCTTTTTGTCTGTCTGTTCCTCTGTCTGTCTCTGTCTGTTTTTTTTCTCTTTCTTGGACCACAAGGAGCCACAGGACCCAAGGTGGGAGGGAACCGCTCTTCTTCCGTCTTTCTTTCATTGTTTTCTTCTTTCTTCTCTCCGTCTTGCTCTTTTTTTTTTGTTTTTCTCTTCCTCTTTTTGTCTGTCTGTTCCTCTGTCTGTCTCTGTCTGTTTTTCTCTCTTCCCAGGACCACAAGGAGCCACAGGACCCAAGGTGGGAGGGATCCGCTCTTCGTCCATCTCTCTTTCATTGTTTTCTTCTCCCTTCTCTCTGTCTTGCTCTTTTTTTGTTTTTCTCTTCCTCTTTTTGTCTGTCTGTTCCTCTGTCTGTCTCTGTCTGGGTTTTTTTTCTCTTCCCAGGACCACAGGAGCCAAGGTGGGAGAGAACCGCTCTTCTTCCGTCTTTCTTTCGCTGTTTTTTTTTTTCTTCTTCTTTCTTCTCTGTGTCTTCATCTCTCTGTCTGTTTCCTCTGTTCTAAACTGTTCTGTTACTTGTAATTAATGCTTAGTTTTTGTTTGATTATTATATGTTTTGCACTTTATTTTCTGTTATATTTTGAACTGTGCACACACCCGCTTCGTTAGGGGGCATGGCCTGTAATGAATAAATCATCCGTATCCGTATCCTCCACTGTCTTTTTCTGTCTTTCTCTTGCTCTTTCTGTCTTTTTCCTTTTTCTGCCTGGCCTGTTTCCTCCTCCTTCTGTTTGTCTCTTTCTGTCTCATCCTCTTTTTTTTATCTGTCTCTTTCTCTTATTGTTTTTTCTCTGTTTTGTCTTTCTCTACATCTTTCTCTTCCTGTTTTGTCTTTCTCTTCCCAGTTGTCTTTCTCTGCTTCTTTCTCCAACACCTGATTATCTCAAAGCAGATGACATTGTTCATCTCAAAACTCTGCAGCCTGTAATGGGAAACAAAAAGGGCAGGATAATGATAATGATAACAGCAATGATCTTGATCGGATGAAAGCCAAAGCCCCTCACTTTGTAAGAAAAACAAAAAAAAGAAGAAAGAAAATAACATGACACAACAAATCAACACAACGAATCAATCAAAAATAGCGAATACAGATTACAGTATTCAATAACATTAGTGAAAAAAATTGCACAAGAGAGGGGGAGTGAGAGATGGGCACCATAGCCGAATGGTTAAAGCGTTGAACTTTCGATCTGAGGGTCCCGGGTTCGAATCACGTGTACAGCGCCTGGTGGGTAAAGGGTGGAGATGTTTACGATCTCCCAGGTCAACATATGTGCTGACCTGCCAGTGCCTGAACCCCCTTCGTGTGTATACACAAGCAAAAGATCAAATACGCACGTTAAAGATCCTGTAATCCATGTCAGCGTTCGGTGGGTTATGGAAACAAGAACATACCCAGCATGCACACCCCCGAAAGCAGAGTATGGCTGCCTACATGGCAGGGTAAAATCGGTCATACACATAAAAAGCCCACTCGCGTATATACGAATGAACGTGGGAGTTGAAGCCCACGAACGCAGAAGAAGAAGAAGAAGAAGGGGGAGTGAGAGAGAGTGACAGAAACAGAGAGAAGACAGAGAGGACTGGAATCTCTCTTTCTTTCCTTTCTGCATTCATGGCTGCAATTCCCGTTTTTCACTTGCATATTTCCGAGTGGGCATTTATCTTCTTTTTTTTTTTATCCTGCCTTATAGGCAGATGTACTTCAGTTTTTGGGTAGAGGACTGGAATGAAATGTGTGATGTGTGTGTGTGTGTGTATCTGTGTGTGTGTGTGTGTGTATCTGTGTGTATGTGTGTGTGCCAGGGATCAGAGGGGCCTCGCGGGTTGCTGGGCCCCACAGGGGTGAACGGACTTCAAGGGATCCCAGGACCACCAGGACCGAAGGGCGAGTCTGGAGATGAAGGCAAAAGGGTGTGTGTGGCGGGGAGGGCAGCGGGGTGGGGCAGGGGGGATCATGGAGTGGATGTGTGTGTGTGTGTGAATGTGTGTGTGTGTGTGTGAAAATGTGCTTCTGTGCATTTGCTTGTTTGTTATGCACAATATCAGTTTCTGTATGTCACTGGGTATGTGTGTGTGTGTGTGTGTGTGTGTGTGCGTGTGCTTCTTAAAGTGACTGAATGAGTGACATGTTAAAAAATATGCATTTTATTATTACCAGTACGTATGTGTTATTGTCTGCGGGCCTCTTCGTATGTCTCTCTATCTGTCAGTTTGTGTTTCAAACAAATGCTCTATTTATGTCTGCCAGACTGTCTGTCAGTACTTCTTTTGTTCATAGCTGTATAATATTTGCTCTAGTTTGTTTGTTGTGTCTGTCAGTGTTTGAATCATATCAGCAGAATTCTGTAGTCTTTAAAAAGTAACCGTATCCATAACTGTGACTCCTTTGACGTACATGCTGCTCCAGCACAGAATGACAGACGCAGTGTGTGACCTTTGAACCCCTTACATTCCAGGGACCTGTTGGACCGCCGGGCGCCCTTGGACCTCCTGGGCCGGGCGGACCATCGGTGAGTGATGTTTTCATGGTCTGCAAACTCTGGGCTTTGGTTTAGCACAACCTGCCTGCCTGTCGCTTTGGTTTGGGTGTGTTTTGTTTGCAGCTAGCTTGTCAGTCGAGTATGATAATGGGCAACACTGAATGATATATCAGTATGTAAAATGATGATGATAATAATGATAATAATAATTATTATTAGAATAATTATAATAATATAACTATGAAATGAATAAGATAGAATAGATAAATGATCTTTAATGAGGGTGAAAGGATAAGCTTATACAGATATTTATTTTGTTTTACATCCTGCCCTCTGGGGAAAAAAGAAAAGAAATTAAAGGAAGAAAATGGGGTTTATGTGTGTCGTGTGCTGTGTTCATGTGTCTGTGTTCATGTGTGTAGTGCATTCTGTTCATGAGTGTGTGTGTTTGTTCTGCGCTGTGTTCATGTGTCTGTGTTCATGTGTGTTGTGAATTGTGTGTGTGTGTGTTCTGTGCTGTGTTCATGTGTCTGTGTTCATGTGTGTTGCACTGTTTTGATGTGTGTGTGCATTGTGTAGTGTTGATGTGTGCACTATGTTGATGTGTGTGCGTTGATGTGTGTGCACTGTGTTGATGTGTGTGTAGTGTTCATGTGTGCAGTGTTGTGTTGATGTGTGTGTATACTGTGTTGATGTGTGCACTGTGTTGTGTTGATGTGTGCACTGTTGATGTGTGTGCACTGTGTTGATGTGTGTGCGCTGTGTTGATGTGTGTGTACACTTTGTTGATGTGTGTGCACTGTGTTGATGTGTACACTGTGTTTGCACTGTGTTGATGTGTGCGCTGTGTTGATGTGTGTGCACTGTGTTGATGTGTACGCTATGTTGATGTGTGTGCACTGTGTTGATGTGTGTGCTGTGTTGATGTGTGTGCACTGTGTTGATGTGATGTGTGTGCACTGTGTTGATGTGTGTGTTGATGTGATGTGTGTGCGCTGTGTTGATGCGTACACTGTGTTGATGTGTACACTGTGTTGATGTGTCCACTGTGTTGATGTGTACACTGTGTTGATGTGTGCACTGTGTTGATGTGATGTGTGTGCACTGTGTTGATGTGTGTGCTGTTTTGATGTGATGTGTGTGCACTGTGTTGATGTGTGTGCGCTGTGTTGATGCGTACACTGTGTTGATGTGTGTGCGCTGTGTTGATGTGTGTGCACTGTGTTGATGTGTGTGCGCTGTGTTGATGCGTACACTGTGTTGATGTGTGTGTGCACTGTGTTGATGTGTGTGCACTGTGTTGATGTGTACACTTTGTTGATGTGTGTGCACTGTGTTGATGTGTGTGCACTGTGTTGATGTGTGTGCACTGTGTTGATGTGTGTGCTGTGTTGATGTGTGTGCACTGTGTTGATGTGATGTGTGTGCACTGTGTTGATGTGTGTGCACTGTGTTGATGTGTGTGCACTGTGTTGATGTGATGTGTGTGCACTGTGTTGATGTGTGTGCACTGTGTTGATGTGTGTGCACTGTGTTGATGTGTGCACTGTGTTGATGTGTGTGCACTGTGTTGATGTGTGTGCACTGTGTTGATGTGTGTGTGCACTGTGTTGATGTGTGCACTGTGTTGATGCGTACACTGTGTTGATGTGTGCACTGTGTTGATGTGTGTGCACTGTGTTGATGTGTGTGCACTGTGTTGATGTGTGTGCGCTGTGTTGATGTGTGCGCTGTGTTGATGTGTGTGCACTGTGTTGATGTGTGTGCGCTGTGTTGATGTGTGTGTGCACTGTGTTGATGTGTGTGCACTGTGTTGATGTGTGTGCACTGTGTTGATGTGTGTGCACTGTGTACAGGGACCACCAGGATTACCCGGGACACCAGGAGCGGAGGGTCCACGAGGAATGAAGGGAGAGACAGGACCGCCGGGCCCCGCCGGTATTCCTGGCATTGACGCTGACAGAGTGAGTGAACTGACATGGGAGAGAGAGAGAGAGAGTGTCAGCCCCTTGTCTTGTGTTTTGGGGGGTGAGGGGGGATGGAAGGGTGTGTGTGTGTGTGTGTGAGGAGGGTAGTGGATGTGATATGGGCATGTGTGTGCATGTTTGTGTAATAAAGATGTATGTGTGTGTGAAGGGGATAGTGGTTGTGATGTGTGTGTGTGTGTGTGTGTGTGTAAAAATATGCAGGGGTGTATTTCTTTGTGTGTGTGTGTGTGGAAAATGTGTGAATGTGTGCCTTTTAGTTCAAGGTCATTTTACAAGGTGTGATTTTGCACAAAAGGGAAAAATATGCCCATATACATTTGTGCTTGTGCCTGCGCACATGTGGGTATGTGTTTGTGTGTGTGTGCATGCTTGTGTGTGTGTATGTGTGAGTGTGCTCAAGTGCAGGTGTGCGTGCGTGATCATGTGTGTGTATGTATGCGTGTGCGCATATGTATACTTGTGTATATGCGAATGTGTGAGCAAATGAACATCCAGTGTAGACGTTTTATCAAACAATACTGTGCATAGTGTGTGTGTGTGTGTGTGTGTTTATATGTGTGTGTGTGTATGTTTGTGTGTGTTTGTGAGTGTATGTATGTGTGTCTGTGTGTATGTGTGTGTGTGTGTGTGTACATCTGTGTGTGTGTACGTACATGTGTGTGTTTGTGTATATATATGTGTGTATCTGTATGTATATGTGTGTGTGTGTGTTTTGTGTGTGTGTGTATACATATGTGTGTATGTATATGTATATATGTGTGTGTGTGTGTGTGTATTTGTGTGTGTTTGTGTGTTTATGTATGTATATGTGCGTGTCTGTGTATGTATGTATGTGTTTGTGTGTGTGTTTGTGTGTGTGTGTGTGTGTTTATATATGTGTGTGTGTGTGTGTATGTGTGTGTGTTCATGTGTCTGTGTGTGTGTGTGTTCATGTTTGTGTGTGTGTGTGTGTGTTTATGTGTCTCTGTGTGTGTGTGTGTTTATGTGTGTGTGTGTGTATGTTTGTGTGTGTGTGTGTGTGTGTGTGTGTGTGCAGGGTCCCCCAGGACCCCCCGGCCCCAAGGGGGAGGAGGGACGTCGCGGCTCACCTGGCCGCCCCGGGCCTCAGGGCGTGCGAGGAACGGATGGAGAGAAGGGAGACCCTGTAAGACTTTGTCTTTCTTTCTCTCTGTCTATTCTTTCTCTCTTGTTTCTTTCTTTCGCTTTCCTTTCTTTCCCTTTTTTTTTTTTTTTGCTGTCCCATCATCTGCACAGTCTCAGTGGCATTAGTCCCACACTATTCACTCATTCCAAGTCGCCTATACACAGCCACTCCCACTTCCACTTTGGCTTCTATACCTGTTCTGGGTCCCTCGGACCTCAGACCCTGTAAGGTTTACATTCCTTTTTTATTTCTTTCCTTCCTTCTGTCTTTCCTTTCTGTGTGTTTCTTTCTTTCGCTTTCCTTTCTTTACCTGTTGTGGGTTCCCCCGGGCCCCCAGGGTGTGCTAGGCACAGATGGAGAGAAGGGAAACTGTGTAAGGCTTGCATTACTGATGCTGAGTAAATGCAGAAAAAAACAGTCTGTTTTTCCTGCACATTGTGTGTGCAGTCACATCCAGAAATACTTTAGAAGTTAGATCCCTTTTTGTTACAGTTTATGCACCCCCGAAAGCGGAGTATGGCTGCCTACATGGCGGGGTAAAAACGGTCATACACGTAAAAGCCCACTCGTGTGCATACGAGTGAACGTAGGGGTTGCAGCCCATGAACGCAGAAGAAGAAGAAGAAGAAGAAGTTACAGTTTATGCATATATACGGACGTGAAAAGGAAATTTTCTATCTAAAATTACGTTTAATTACACAAACTTAACCGTGACCCAACTAGTGCAGACTCCGGCAGGGGTCTGACATTCCTGTCCTGTGCAAACTACTATCCGCCTATGCGGAGAAAACGAAAGCAACTACGGCCGATAACCTCCTGGAAGTAGGTAACCTCCCCTTGGTCCCGCTAGCTAGCACCCTCTTTTTCCGGCAGCCATCATGACTCCTGTTCCTGTGCTCTTCATACGGCTAAGTTTTTTTCGTATTTTCTGCCTGTCTGTCGATTCTCTGGAGTCCGTTTCAACAAAGAGACGGAATTTTTGACGCTAGAGCAGTGTTGGGGCGCAAGGCTGAATGGGTTAAGGAGTTTAGGAATTGTGGTGGTGTTGAGGAGGGAGGTGTGTTTGTGTGTTTGACGCTGTGTGTCTGTCGCAGGATGGTTTTGGATGTATGTGTGTGTGTGTGTGTTTGACGCTGTGTGTCTGTGGCAGGGTGGTTTTGGATGTATGTGTGTGTTTGTGTGTTTGACGCTGTGTGTCTGTGGCAGGGTGGTTTTGGATGTATGTGTGTGTTTGACGCTGTGTGTCTGTGGCAGGGTGGTTTTGGATGTATGTGTGTGTCAGTGTGTTTGACGCTGTGTGTCTGTGTGGTTTTGGATGTATGTGTGTGTGTGTGTTTGACGCTGTGTGTCTGTGGCAGGGTGGTTTTGGATGTATGTGTGTGACAGTGTGTTTGACGCTGTGTGTCTGTCGCAGGGTGGTTTTGGACCCGCTGGGCCCCCCGGTGAGACAGGAGAGCAAGGTATAAAGGTGAGTCTTTGGGTTCTGAGGTATGCTCCATGTTTGGTGATACATACACTTACCATGTCAAACTCGAATACCCGCCCGTCCGTCCCCGCGTCTCCGCCGTGGGGCATTTTTTTCGATGGCCACGGAATGATTCAGCGCTAAAAGCTTTTACAGGTGTTTGATTGGCTAAGAGCGGACTGGGCAAGACGGCTCGTCTTTCCACTGTTAGCTGCTCCAAGCAGAGCAAACCGATAGGCCTAGTTTGCATCAGTTTGACATGGTAAGTATATGTATCACCAAACATGGAGTATAATACAAACTCCTCCTGTTGGTTGGTTTGTATTTGATAAATCATATCTGTAAACAGAGGGAATTTTATGTCATATTGTTTTCTGATTCAGGTTGTCCGTGTTGTGCGTGTAGCTGTGTGTGTGTGTGTGTGTGTGTGTTTGTGTCTATGATTTTGTCATCGTGTGTGGGAGGGGGAGGGGTGATGCATATACTTGTGTGTCACTGTGAGTGTGTGCATTGCTTGCATGCATGTGTTTATGTGTTTGTGTATGTTTGTGTGCTTATAATTGTGTGTGTGAGTGTGTTTGAGTGTGTGTGTATGGATGTGTGTGTGTACGTGCCTGTATCAATATATATGATTGATATGTGTGTACTTTTATCCATTATCCATATCACCCTGACACCTGTATGTGTGTGTGCGTCTCTCACTAATATGTGTGTGTGTGTGTGTGTGTGTGTGTGTGTGCGTGCGTGCGCGCGCGTGCATGCATGCATCTGTCTCACTGTCCATCTCACTGATGTGTATGTCTGTGTGTGTCTCACTGACATATATGTGTGGTGTGGTGTGTGTGTTTGTGTATGTATGTGTCATGTGTGTGCGTGTGTGTGTGTGTGTGTGAGTGTGTGTCACTGGTGTATGTTTGTGTGTTGTGTGTGTTTTTGTGTGTGGTTGGTGTGTGAATAGAATAGAATAGATTTTATTGTCATGAAACCTTAAGGTTTATAAGACACAAGTGCAAATGTAAATGAATGAATGAATGAAAAATACACAATTAATTAATCAGTTAATGCAGTGAATTGCAACAGAATTCATAAAGAAATTTTCCTAATCTTGTTTGTGTATATTCATCATCTTGTTAGCATCTCCTGACTGGGAATATTTCCTGTGTTACTCTGACAGCATGACAACACAGCACGTTGCGGGCCAAGAGTGGTTCTGTGTGGGGGAGTGGTCTAAACGTGTGTGTGTGTGTGTTCGCACGCATGTGTGTGTATGTGTGTGTGTGTGTGGAAGTGTCTGTGTAAGTGTGCATGTGTGTGTGCGTTTGTGTGTATGTGTGCGAGTGTGTGTGAGCGTGTGTGTGCGTGTACTTGTGTGTGAAAGTGCGCGTGTGCATGTGTGTGTGCGTGTGTGCGTGCGTGTGGTTGGTGTGTGTGTTGTGTGTGTGTGTTTGTGTGTCACTGATATGTGTGTGTGTGTGTTTTGTGTGTGTGTGTGTGTGTGTGTGTGTTTGTGTGTCACTGATATGTGTGTGTGTGTGTGTGCAGGGAGAACCAGGTCAGGGCGGCATTGATGGAGAGCCAGGACCCCCAGGTCTGGAGGTAAGTAACTTCCCTCACTCTCTCTCCTTCCCCAGTGGCTTCAGCGGTTATCACCACCGTATGGCGCCATGTGGATGCAGGGTTCATACACGTCTTGGAAATCCTGGGATTCGAAAATGTCATTTCCAGGACTGGAATTATGGTTGAAGTCATGGAAAAGCCATGGAATTATTATTTTTAAAAAAAAAAAGAAAAAAAAAAGAAGGCTTCAGAAAACCTAAATGCTTGCATCGACTGAAGAAAGAAAGAAGAATTGGATTATTTTCATAACAACTTGGACCATTACCGACTGTATGATGTCAGTGTGAGTGAAGTTGTAATCTAATTCAAGGTTTTCAAGGACGATACCAGCTGTGTGCATTTGTGGTGCTCAGCCAAGACACAAGGCATTGTGTCGCTTTATTAGTGTGTTGTTGTTTTTTCTCTGACAGCATGACAACACAGCACGATGCGGGACAAGAGTGGTTCTGTGTGGGGGAGTGGTCTAAACGTGTGTGTGTGTGTGTGTGTGTGTGTGTTTCGCTCGCACGTGTGTGTGTGTGTGTGTGTGGAAGTGTGTGTGTAAGTGTGCATGTGTGTGTGCGTGTGTGTGCAAGTGTGCGAGTGTGTGTGAGCGTGTGTGTGCGTGTACTTGTGTGTGAAAGTGCGCGTGCGTGCGTGCATGCGTGCGTGCATGTGTGTGTGTGCGTGCGTGCGTGCGTGTGTGTGTGTGGTTGGAAGCAAACTGTTCCAAGTGAAAACATTAGTGAAGATGAAATGTGCAATACCCTATTGTCTTAACATGAGTATGTGTGTGTGTGTGTGCGGAGAGGGGGGGTGGGGGGTTAGTCTATCGTGAGCTATTGGTAATTCTTATTTGACTAGTTTTAATCTCTTCTTATGTCGCGCATGATGATTTTATGCTAGTGTTTACAACGAGCCTGTGATTGCACAACTTAATTTCCATGTGGGTTCATAAAGTGTTTTTGATTTGATTTGGATGTTGTGTTGACGGGCGCAATAGCCGAGTGGTTAAAGCGTTGGACTCTCAATCTCAGGGTCCCGGGTTCGAATCTCGGTGACGGCGCCTGGTGGGTAAAGGGTGGAGATTTTTCCGATCTCCCAGGTCAGCATGTGTGCAGACCTGCTAGTGCCTGAACCCCCTTTGTGTGTATGCGCAAGCAGAAAATCAAATACGCACGTTAAAGATCCTGTAATCCATGTCAGCGTTCGGTGGGTTATGGAAGCAAGAATATACCCAGCATGCACACCCCCGGCAGCGGAGTATGGCTGCCAACATGGCGGGGTAGAAACGGTCATACACGTAAAAGCCCCGCTCGTGTACATACGAGTGAACGAAGAAGAAGGATGTTGTGTTGTGTTGGAAGGCGTGTGGGACAGTGACAGTGATGATGATGTTCACAGGGACCGCTTGGCCCGGCGGGTGAGATTGGTCTGCCTGGTATTCCTGGGAAACAGGTAATGGTTCCTGTCTTTCGTGGTTTTTTTTTTTTTTTTTTTTCTTGGTATGTCTTTTGTCTGCCACCTGTCTGAATGTCTGAATAATATTCTCTCTGTGTCTTTGTCTTTGTCTCTGTCTCTGTCTCTCTCTCTGTCATTGTCTCTCTCTTTCTCTCTCTGTATCTCTCTCTGTGTCTTTGTCTCTGTCTCTCTCTCTGTCATTGTCTCTCTCTTTCTCTCTCTATCTCTCTCTGTGTCTTTGTCTCTGTCTCTCTCTCTCTCTCTCTCTCTCTCTGTCATTGTCTCTCTCTTTCTCTCTCTGTATCTCTGTCTTTGTCTCTGTCTCTCTCTCTCTGTCATTGTCTCTCTCTTTCTCTCTCTGTATCTCTCTCTGTGTCTTTGTCTCTGTCTCTCTCTCTCTGTGTCATTGTCTCTTTCTCTCTCTGTATCTCTCTCTGTGTCTTTGTCTCTGTCTCTCTCTCTCTCTGTCATTGTCTCTCTCTTTCTCTCTCTGTATCTCTCTCTGTGTCTTTGTCTCTGTCTCTCTCTTTCTCTCTATGTCTGTCTCTGTGTGTCTTTGCCTCTTGCCTCTGTCTCTTTTTCTCTCTGTGTATCTCTTTCATTCTTTCTCAGTCTTTCTCCCTCTCTCTGTCAATCTGTCCACTTGAACATGCAGCTGTACGTATGAAGGGCACATATATGTATGTATGTATGTATGTATAAGATATGATAAAAATGACTTTGTAACTCAGAAAGAGAAACGGCATCAGATGCATCAAAATGAAAGTAAACAATTACCCGACACACACACACACACACACACACACACACACACACACACACACACACACACACACACACACACACACAACACACACACACACACACACACACACACAAGAAAACAACCTTAAACATGACTTGATTAAAACAAGTGTGTCTGTGAATGTACACAGAAATGATGCACATGTGCACACACACACATGCACACACACACACGCACTCTCTCTCTCTCTCTCTCTCTCTCTCTCTCTCACTCTCCACACACACATGCGCACACACATGCACACACACATGCACACACACTCTTCCTCTCACACTCTCTCTCTCTCTCTTTCTCTCTCACACACACACACGCACACACACACACACACGCATTTACATGCTGACAGCGGACACACAGAACAACACCTGCACATGAAGATGACTGTGGAATGTCTGCAGGGAGAGATGGGTATCCCAGGTCTGCCGGGGTCACCAGGGGAAGCAGGTTCCAAGGGCGACAGAGGTGTGCGTGGCCCTACAGGCCAGCGAGGACCACCAGGAGCACCTGTGAGTATTTGGGGTTTTTTTGGGGGTGGAGGGGGGGGGTGGGGGGGGGGGGGTATAGGGGGCGTCAGTCGATTGTGTGTGTGTGGTGGGAGTGTATTTGTTTTTGTATTTCTTTTTATCACATCAGATTTCTCTGTGTGAAATTCGGGCTGCTCTCCGCAGGGAGAGCGCGTCGCTACACTACAGCGCCACCCATTTTTTTGTATTTTTTCCTGCATGTAGTTTTATTTGTTTTTCCTATCGAAGTGGATTTTTCGACAGAATTTTGCCAGGAACAACCCTTTTGTTGCCGGGGACCTCGGTTTATCGTCTCATCCGAATGACTAGCGTCCAGACCACCAGTCAAGGTCTAGTGGAGGGGGAGAAAATATCGGCGGCTGAACCGTGATTCGAACCAGCGCACTCAGATTCTCTCGCTTCCAAGGTAGACGCGTTACCTCTAGGCCATCACTCCACTAGTGAGTGGGAATCAGAAGGGGAGTGTGTGTGTATGTTGGTGTGTGTGTTAGTATCGGGATGTGTGTGTACGTGTGTGTGTGTTTATCTCTTTGTGTGTGTGTGTGCTGGTGTGTTTCTGTGTGTGAGCATGTGTGTGTGTGTGTGTGTGTGAGTGCATGTGTGCGCAAGTGTAGGTGTGTGCGTGTGACTATAGCAGTAGTTGCAGTTATCTTCAGTTTTGCATCTTTCCACTTTCAGTGATGGAGGACAGGGAGAGGTAATGGTGGTCAAGGAGTAAATTCATGTGTGCCTGTGAGTGTGGGAGGGTGTACATGTGTGTGTGTGTGGATGTGTTTGTGCAGTTTGTGTTTTTAGGAGGGGGTGTTCACATTTGCTTGTACTTGCACATTTATTCAAGTGCTTGTACGTGTTTGCCTTTTTGCCCTGTCATCAAAGTTACAGGATAACCTTTGACTAGAAAGATGTTGCGTGCATGTTGAAAAAAGATTGTCCAAAACTTTTGAACTTGATTTTATTTGCCACAAATTATAAAGGCTGTGTTGAAGGTAATCAAGCCTGCTGCTTTTTGAATGTCAGAAAATTGTTACGGTAGCAGAGAAAGTTTATGTTACAAACTGTAACGTTTTGTGGATGAAACCCATCTCATCTCTTTCAAGCTTGGTATGAAGTAAGCTGGAGATGATCTGCCTTTGAATGCACCCCGGTAGGATTTGAGTGTTTGACCTGACCTGACCTGACCTGACCTAATTTGATGCAACTGAAAGACCTGATTACACTTGAGCGTTTGACCTGACCCAGTTTGATGTGACTGTAAGTCTGATTTGACTTGAGTGATTGATCTGACCTGATTTGATGTGACTGCTTTACATGATTTAACTCGTGTGTTTCCCCTGACCTAATTTGATGTGACTGTATGTGACCTGAGTTGAATAGAGTTTTGACTTCATTTGACATGGTTTTGACATGACCTCAACGACCTTGACCTGGTTGAGTTGACCCAGTTGTCTTGTTACAGGGAGTGACCGGTCCTCTTGGTCCCTCCGGTCCCCCCGGTCAGCCTGGTCCGGTGGTGAGTTGTGTGTGTGTGTGTGTGTGTTGTGTGTGTGTGTGTGTGCATGTGCAAGTGGGTAAAAAGCCAAACTAATTACGGCCTAACCAGTCATCTGGATCCAAATAAAGGAAACTTGAGTGCAAGTGTGTGTATTGTGTGTTTGGTTTTGTGTGGGGGAGGTTGGGTGTTAGTGCATGTTAGAGAGAGAGTATGTATGTGTGTGAGAGAGAGAGAGAGAGAGAGAGAATGTGTGTGTGTGTGTGTGTGTGAGAGAGAGAGAGAGAGAGAGAGAGAGAGAGAATGTGTGTGTGTGTGTGTGAGGGAGAGAGAGTGTGTGTGTTTGTGTGTTTCAGAGAGAGAGAGAGAGTGTGTGTGTGTGAGAGAGAGAGAGAGAGAGAGAGAGAGAGAATCTTTGGGGGGGTGGGGGGAAGAGAGTGTGTGTGTTTGTGTGTTTCAGAGAGAGAGTGTGTGAGAGAGAGAGAGAGTGTGTTTGTGTGTTTCAGAGAGAGAGAGAGAGTGTGTGTGAGAGAGAGAGAAAGAGAGAGAGAATCTTTGTGTGTGGGGGGGAGGGGGGGAGAGAGTGTGTGTGTTTCAGAGAGAGAGAGTGTGTGTGTGAGAGAGAGAGAGAGTGTGTGTGTGTGAGAGAGAGAGAGTGTGTGTGTGTGTGTGTGTTTGAGAGAGATAGTGTGTGTGTGAGGGAGAGAGAGAGAAAGAATGTGAATGTGCAAGTGTGTGTGAGTTTGTATATCTGTGTGCGTGTGCACGCGCGCACAACTGCATGTTCTGCAGGACTGTGTGCGTAATGGAGAGGAAGATGTGCAGGCAATACATAACCAAGTGCTGGGAGCAATGGGAGGTACATGTATGTGTACACATATATCTGTATTTCAGGGCGAGGCAGGCATCACTGGTCCTCCTGGTGTCCCTGGCGCTCAGGGGCCTCTTGTAAGTTCCGCCTCTGATGTTGTCTTGTGGTGGTGTTGTTTGGTTGTAGTGTGGTGTTGTTGGTGGTGGTGGTGTGGTGGTGGTGATTTTGTTGTGGTGGTGGTGGTGTATGGGGTGGTGGTGGTGTTTATTGTGATGGTGGTGGTGTTTGTGGTTGTTGTTGTGGTTGTTTGGGTGATTTTTGTTGTTGTCGTGGTGGTGGTGGTTTTGTTGTGGTGGTGGTGTTCCTTGTGGTGCTGGTGGTGGTTATTGTGGTGGTTGTGATTTTTTTGTTGTGGTGGTGGTTGCGGTTTTGATTTTGTTGTTGTGGTGGTGCTGGTGGTTGTTTGTTGTCATTGCTGTTATTGTCAAAACCCATAATTTCCCTAGACAAGGCTGCATGAGCGATATAAGCAAGGCCAACTTCACTTTAAGGGGGGTGGGGGGGGGGGGAGGAGGGGGCTAGGGGGAGTTCGTGTATATGTGTGGGGGTGGGGGGTAGGTGGGTTAGGGTGGGGGGTGAGTTAATGTTCATGTGAGGGGAGGGTGGGGGAGGTAGGCATGGGGTTGGGTGGAGGTTCCAAGAATATTCATGATATGAATGGGACCGCTCTCTTAATCTCAGCAAAAAGAATTTCAGTTTCATAGATTTTCATGATCCGAGTGAGACCACTCACTTGATCTCAACAACAACAAAAACAAAAAAAACTTTCATAGATATTCATGATCTGACTGGGACTTGAATATTTGTTAAATCATAAGTTTCATAGATATCTGTGATCGGACTGGGACGGCTCACCTGATCTCAACAAAAATTATCAGTTTCATCAATATTCTTGATATTACTGGGACTACCCACTCGATCAGTTTCATAAATATTCATGACAGGACTGGCACCTCTCACTTGATCAGTTTCATGAATATTCATGACAGGACTGGCACCACTCACAAATATTCATGACATGACTGGCACCACTCACTTGATCAGTTTCATGAATATTCATGACAGGACTGGCACCTCTCACTTGGTCAGTTTCATGAATATTCATGACAGGACTGGCACCACTCACTTGATCAGTTTCATGAATATTCATGACAGGACTGACACCACTCACAAATATTCATGACATGACTGGCACCACTCACTTGATCAGTTTCATGAATATTCATGACAGGACTGACACCACTCACAAATATTCATGACATGACTGGCACCACTCACTTGATCAGTTTCATAAATATTCATGACATGACTGGCACCTCCCACGTGGCTGTCACTGAAGGGAGGGTTGGGGTGGTGTTGCAGGGACCCCCTGGCTCGGCAGGCAAGAAGGGTGACCGGGGCATCAAGGGTATCAAGGTAAGATCTGTGCTCACACGCACAACACATGCATACCCGCCTGGGCAGGTGTGCTTAACTTTGCGTGTGGACTCAGTCATACACACACACATGCGTACTTACTTTCGTGTTACCCTTGTGTACAGACTCACAGTCACTCACAGTCACACACACACACACACACACACACACACAACCACACACACACACACACACACACATACATACCTATTTGCGGGGGGGTGAATACCCTTGTGTACGCACAGTCATACACACATACATGCATGCCTGCTTACTTGCACTCATATACACACACACGCATATTACCAGCGGAGTTGTGCATATCAGTGTGTACAGACTTACAGTCATACACACATGCGTGTGTACCTGCTTGCGGAGGTGTGTTTACCCTTGTGCACAGACTCAGTCATGTATGATCTCTCATATGTATATACTTGCTTGTACACATAAACTTTTATGTTTGTACATCTTTTCACCCATGAACATTGACACATATTCGTACATCTTTTCACCCATGAACATTGACACATTTTCATATATCTTTACACCCGTGAACATTGACATATATTTGTACATCTTTTCACCCATGAACATTGACACATATTTGTACATCTTTTCACCCATGGACATTGACACATATTTGTACATCTTTTCACCCGTGAACATTGACACATATTCGTACATCTTTTCACCCATGAACATTGACACATTTTCATATATCTTTACACCCGTGAACATTGACACATATTTGTACATCTTTTCACCCGTGAACATTGACACATATTTGTACATCTTTTCACCCGTGAACATTGACACATATTTGTACATCTTTGTACCCATGAACATTGACACGTATTTGTACATCTTTGTACCCATGAACATTGACACATATTCGTACATCTTTTCACCCGTGAACATTGACACATGTTCGTATATCTTTTCGCCCGTGAACATTGACACATGTTCGTACATCTTTTCACCCGTGAACATTGACACATGTTCGTATATCTTTTCACCCGTGAACATTGACACATGTTCGTACATCTTTTCACCCGTGAACATTGACACATATTTGTACATCTTTGTACCCATGAACATTGACATATATTTGTACATCTTTTCACCTGTGAACATTGACACATATTCGTACATCCTTACACCCGTGAACATTGACATATGTTTGTACATCTTTTCACCCGTGAACATTGACATATTTTCGTATATCTTTACACCCGTGAACATTGACATATATTCGTACAAATTTGCTGAACACATAGTGTTAAAGATGGATGCAGATTTACTAAACATACTCTGAGACATTGTGATGATACTGGTGATGATACGAAGAAGAAGAAGAATGATGATGAAGACGATGAAGTATTTCTGTAGTGCACACATGCACAAAATAGAGATAAGTGTTCTTTTCATTATAAATAATCATTAATAAAACAATGACAAATACCTGTGGTAAGTTGAGGTGGTTTTTTTTGTTGTTGTTAAAATGCAGTCAGCCATGCAAGAACATAAGAATCAGAAATCAAACATGTGATACATTCACACTACTTGAAAATACCGCTCACATATCATAATCACCCCCCTCCCCTACAACCATACACACACATGCACAACTCCACTCCACCTCCAAGCTGTTTTTAAAGATGATGTTGCAGATAATCTAGATGAAAACACTCAAATGCACATGCACACCCAGGCCACGCACGCGAATGCACAGACACACACACACACATTTACACCCTTTCTCTCACTCTCTCACACACACGCTGTGTGCAGGGTCACCATGGTAATGAAGGTAGAGTAACACACAGACACACACACACACATTTACACCCTTTCTCTCACTCTCTCACACACATGCTGTGTGCAGGGTCACCACGGGAATGAAGGTAAAGTAACACACAAACACACACACACACATTTACACACTTTCTCTCACTCTCTCACACACATGCTGTGTGCAGGGTCACCACGGGAATGAAGGTAAAGTAATGCGCACACACACGCACATTTACACCCTTTCTCTCACTCTCTCACACACATGCTGTGTGCAGGGTCACCACGGGAATGAAGGTAAAGTAATGCACAGACACACACACACACACATTTACACCCTTTCTCTCACTCTCTCAAACACATCACATACTGTGTGCAGGGTCACCACGGGAATGAAGGGAAAGTAATGCGCACACACACGCACATTTACACCCTTTCTCTCACTCTCTCACACACATGCTGTGTGCAGGGTCACCACGGGAATGAAGGGAAAGTAACACACACACACACATTTACACCCTTTCTCTCACTCTCTCACACACATGCTGTGTGCAGGGTCACCACGGGAATGAAGGTAAAGTAACACACACACACACATTTACACCCTTTCTCTCACTCTCTCACACACATGCTGTGTGCAGGGTCACCACGGGAATGAAGGTAAAGTAACACACACACACACATTTACACCCTTTCTCTCACTCTCTTACACACATGCTGTGTGCAGGGTCACCACGGGAATGAAGGTAAAGTAATGCGCACACACACACGCACATTTACACACTTTCTCTCACTCTCTCAAACACATCACATACTGTGTGCAGGGTCACCACGGGAATGAAGGTAAAGTAATGCGCACACACACGCACATTTACACCCTTTCTCTCACTCTCTCACACACATCACATACTGTGTGCAGGGTCACCACGGGAATGAAGGTAAAGTAATGCGCACACACACGCACATTTACACCCTTTCTCTCACTCTCTCACACACATGCTGTGTGCAGGGTCACCACGGGAATGAAGGTAAAGTAACACACAAACACACACACACACATTTACACACTTTCTCTCACTCTCTCACACACATGCTGTGTGCAGGGTCACCACGGGAATGAAGGTAAAGTAACACACAAACACACACACACACACATTTACACCCTTTCTCTGACTCTCTCACACACATGCTGTGTGCAGGGTCACCACGGGAATGAAGGGAAAGTAACACACACACACACATTTACACCCTTTCTCTCACTCTCTCACACACATGCTGTGTGCAGGGTCACCACGGGAATGAAGGTAAAGTAACACACACACACACATTTACACCCTTTCTCTCACTCTCTCACACACATGCTGTGTGCAGGGTCACCACGGGAATGAAGGGAAAGTAACACACACACACACATTTACACCCTTTCTCTCACTCTCACACACATCACATGCTGTGTGCAGGGTCACCACGGGAATGAAGGTAAAGTAACACACAACACACACACACACATTTACACCCTTTCTCTCACTCTCACACACATCACATGCTGTGTGCAGGGTCACCACGGGAATGAAGGTAAAGTAACACACAAACACACACACGCACATTTACACCCTTTCTCTCACTCTCTCACACACATGCTGTGTGCAGGGTCACCACGGGAATGAAGGTAAAGTAACACACAACACACACACACATTTACACCCTTTCTCTCACTCTCACACACATCACATGCTGTGTGCAGGGTCACCACGGGAATGAAGGTAAAGTAACACACACACACGCACATTTACACCCTTTCTCTCACTCTCTCACACACATGCTGTGTGCAGGGTCACCACGGGAATGAAGGTAAAGTAACACACACACACACATTTACACCCTTTCTCTCACTCTCTCACACACATGCTGTGTGCAGGGTCACCACGGGAATGAAGGGAAAGTAACACACACACACACATTTACACCCTTTCTCTCACTCTCTCACACACATGCTGTGTGCAGGGTCACCACGGGAATGAAGGGAAAGTAACACACACACACACATTTACACCCTTTCTCTCACTCTCTCACACACATACTGTGTGCAGGGTCACCACGGGAATGAAGGTAAAGTAACACACAAACACACACACGCACATTTACACCCTTTCTCTCACTCTCTCACACACACGCTGTGTGCAGGGTCACCACGGGAATGAAGGGAAAGTAACACACACACGCACATTTACACCCTTTCTCTCACTCTCTCACACACATGCTGTGTGCAGGGTCACCACGGGAATGAAGGTAAAGTAATGCGCACACACACGCACATTTACACCCTTTCTCTCACTCTCTCACACACATGCTGTGTGCAGGGTCACCACGGGAATGAAGGGAAAGTAACACACACACACACATTTACACACTTTCTCTCACTCTCTCACACACATGCTGTGTGCAGGGTCACCACGGGAATGAAGGTAAAGTAATGCACAGACACACACACACACATTTACACCCTTTCTCTCACTCTCTCACACACATGCTGTGTGCAGGGTCACCACGGGAATGAAGGTAAAGTAATGCACAGACACACACACACACACACATTTACACCCTTTCTCTCACTCTCTCACACACATGCTGTGTGCAGGGTCACCACGGGAATGAAGGTAAAGTAACACACAAACACACGCACATTTACACCCTTTCTCTCACTCTCTCACACACATGCTGTGTGCAGGGTCACCACGGGAATGAAGGGAAAGTAACACACAAACACACATTTACACCCTTTCTCTCACTCTCTCACACACATGCTGTGTGCAGGGTCACCACGGGAATGAAGGTAAAGTAACACACACACGCACATTTACACCCTTTCTCTCACTCTCTCACACACATGCTGTGTGCAGGGTCACCACGGGAATGAAGGGAAAGTAACACACACACACACACATTTACACACTTTCTCTCACTCTCTCACACACATGCTGTGTGCAGGGTCACCACGGGAATGAAGGGAAAGTAATGCACAGACACACATTTACACCCTTTCTCTCACTCTCTCACACACATGCTGTGTGCAGGGTCACCACGGGAATGAAGGTAAAGTAACACACAAACACACACACACACATTTACACACTTTCTCTCACTCTCTCACACACATGCTGTGTGCAGGGTCACCACGGGAATGAAGGTAAAGTAACACACAAACACACACACACACATTTACACACTTTCTCTCACTCTCTCACACACATGCTGTGTGCAGGGTCACCACGGGAATGAAGGTAAAGTAATGCGCACACACACACACATTTACACCCTTTCTCTCACTCTCTCACACACACGCTGTGTGCAGGGTCACCACGGGAATGAAGGGAAAGTAACACACACACACACACATTTACACCCTTTCTCTCACTCTCTCACACACATGCTGTGTGCAGGGTCACCATGGGAATGAAGGGAAAGTAACACACACACACACACATTTACACCCTTTCTCTCACTCTCTCACACACACGCTGTGTGCAGGGTCACCACGGGAATGAAGGGAAAGTGGGGCCAGAAGGACCGCCGGGCAACAAGGGAGAACCAGGTGACCCAGGACCCCCCGGACCCAAGGGGCTGGTCGGACCTGACGTAAGTACTCTGCCTGTGTGTGTGTGTGTGTGTGAACAACATAAAAAGACAGTTGATGGATATCTGTTTGTGTGTGTGTGTGTGTGTGTGTGAATAATGTAGAAAGACAGTGAATGGATGTGTGTGTGTGTGTGTGTGAACAATGTAGGAAGACATATAATGGATGTCTGTGTGTGTGTTGTGTGTGTGTGTGTGAGCAACGTTGGAAGACAGTTAATGGATGCCCATGTGTGTGTGAACAGTGCAGGAAGACAGTTAATGGATGTGTGTGTGTGTGTGTGTGAGCAACATTGGAAGACAGTTAATGGATGCCCATGTGTGTGTGAACAATGCAGGAAGACAGTTAATGGATGCCCATGTGTGTGTGAACAATGCAGGAAGACAGTTAATGGATGTCTGTGTTGCAGGGACCACCTGGGCCACGCGGTTCTTCTGGCAACGATGGAGCTCCTGGCATTCCTGTGAGTCGTGTGTGTGGGTCGGAGGAGGTCTGGAGAGGGAGGGGGTGAGGGGGGCGGGGTATAGGGTGTGTGGGTGTGGGTGGCATGTGACTGCGTCTGTGGGTAAGTTGGTGGGGGAATAACTGTGTGTGTGTGTGCTGTGTTGTATCAGGATGGGCCAGAGTGAGGACGTTACTGTTGTATTCCCTTCTCGTCTGAGCATTGTGTTGTCATGGTCTCCGTAGACCGGGATCTAATCACTAGCAATGTGAGTTACATCCCTTCATACATATTATCCTACATGTTGGTGTGGGAAGGGTTGGGGGGGGGGTATGGGGGAGGGTATTGGGGAGGTATGTATGTGTGTGTTCTTCAGTCCAGTGTCTATTCATGTGTGTGTGTGTGAGTGTGAGGTGGTGTGTGTGTGTGTGTGAGGAGGTGTGTGTGTGTGTGTGAAGTGGTGTGTGTGTGTGTGTGTGAGGTGGTGTGTGTGTGTGTATGAGGTGGTATGTGTGAGGAGGTGGTGTGTGTGTGTGAGGTGGTGTGGGTGTGTGTGTGAGGTGGTGTGTGTGTGTGTGTGAGGTGGTGTGTGTGTGTGTGTGAGGTGGTGTGGGTGTGTGTGTGAGGTGGTGTGTGTGTGTGTGAGGAGGTGGTGTGTGTGTGTGTGTGTGAGGTGGTGTGTGTGTGTGTGTGAGGTGGTGTGTGTGTGTGTGTGTGTGTGAGGAGGTGGTGTGTGTGTGTGTGAGGTGGTGTGTGTGTGTGTGAGGTGGTGTGTGTGTGTGTGAGGAGGTGGTGTGTGTGTGTGTGAGGTGGTGTGTGTGTGTGTGAGGTGGTGTGTGTGTGTGTGAGGAGGTGGTGTGTGTGTGTGTGAGATGGTGTGTGTGTGTGTGAGGTGGTGTGTGTGTGTGTGTGAGGTGGTGTCGGTGTGTGTGTGAGGTGGTGTGTGTGTGTGTGAGGAGGTGGTGTGTGTGTGAGGTGGTGTGTGTGTGTCTGTGAGGTGGTGTGTGTGTGTGAGGAGGTGGTGTGTGTGTGTGTGAGGAGGTGGTGTGGGTGTGTGTGTGAGGTGGTGTGTGTGTGTGTGTGAGGTGGTGTGTGTGAGGTGGTGTGGGTGTGTGTGTGAGGTGGTGTGGGTGTGTGTGTGTGTGAGGTGGTGTGTGTGTGTGTGTGAGGTGGTGTGTGTGTGTGTGAGGAGGTGGTGTGTGTGTGTGAGGTGGTGTGTGTGTTGGTCGGGGGAGGTCTGGAGAGGGAGGGGGTGAGGGGGGGGGGGGGGTATAGGGTGTGTGGGTGTGTGTGGCATGTGACTGCGTCTGTGGGTAAGTTGGTGGGGGAATAACTGTGTGTGTGTGTGCTGTGTTGTATCAGGATGGGCCAGAGTGAGGACGTTACTGTTGTATTTGTATTTCTTTTTATCACAACAGATTTCTCTGTGTGAAATTCGGGCTGCTCTCCCCAGGGAGAGCGCGTCGCTATACTACAGCGCCACCCTTTTTTTTTTCTTTTTTTTTTTTGTATTTTTTTCCTGCGTGCAGTTTTAGTTGTTTTTCCTATCGAAGTGGATTTTTCTACAGAATTTTGCCAGGAACAACCCTTTTGTTGCCGTGGGTTCTTTTACGTGCGCTAAGTGCATGCTGCACACGGGACCTCGGTTTATCGTCTCATCCGAATGACTAGCGTCCAGACCACCACTCAAGGTCTAGTGGAGGGGGAGAAAATATCGGCGGCTGAGCTGTGATTCGAACCAGCGCGCTCAGATTCTCTCTCGCTTCCTAGGCAGACGCGTTACCTCTAGGCCATCACCTCTATTCCCTTCTCGTCTGAGCATTGTGTTGTCATGGTCTCCGTAGACCGGGATCTAATCACTAGCAAAGTGAGTTACATCCCTTCATACATATTATCCTACATGTTGGTGTGGGAAGGGTTGGGGGGTATGGGGGAGGGTATTGGGGAGGTATGTATGTGTGTGTTCTTCAGTCCAGTGTCTATTCACGTGTGTGTGTGTGTGTGTGTGAGGTGGTGTGTGTGTGTGAGGTGGTGTGTGTGTGTGTGAGGTGGTGTGTGTGTGTGTGTGTGTGAGGTGGTGTGTGTGCGTGTGAGGAGGTGGTGTGTGTGTGTGTGAGGTGGTGTGTGTGTGTGTGCGTGTAAGGTGGTGTGTGTGGGTGGCTGGCTGTGGGTATGTGTGTGTGTGTGTGTGAGGTGGTGTGTGTGTGTGTGAGGTGGTGTGTGTGTGTGAGGTGGTGTGTGTGTGTGTGAGGAGGTGGTGTGTGTGGGTGGTTGGCTATGGGTATGTGTATGTGTGTGAGGTGGTGTGTGTGTGTGTGTGTGTGTGAGGTGGTATGTGTGGGTGGCTGGCTATGGGTATGTGTGTGTGTGTGAGGTGGTGTGTGTGTGTGTGAGGTGGTGTATGTCGGTGGCTGGCTGTGGGTATGTGTGTGTGTGTGGGGGGGGGGGGGTTGTATGTGAGAGCTGATGTACATGTGGAATGATGTGTGTGTGTGTGTGGAGGTGTGTGTGTTTGTGTAAGTGAGAACTGGTGTACATGTGGAGGGATGTGGTTGGGGTGTGTGTGTTTGTGTGGGTTGTGCTGGTGTGTGTGTGTGTAAGTGAGAGCTGGTGTAGATGTGGAGGGATGCAGCTGGGGTGGGTGTGTGGGGGTGGTGGGGGGGTTATGTGAGTATGTGTGTGTGCACATGTGTGCTCAGTGGATCTGTCTGAATGTCTGTGAATGCATTTGTGTTGGTTTGTTCCTGTATTGGTACAGTAAATCTACATATTTGTGCTTCTGTGGAATTTGAACTGAAAAAGAGACAAATGAAAAACTGCAAGTATTATTCACTTGTGGCTTTGGATGATAGAGTGTCTGAAAGTTGACTAGAGAGAGTGCAGGTACCAAAGCCGATGATCCATTCTCGACCTCATCTAATTTTCAAGCAGACAGCAGATCTGTTTAATCTTTACAAGGCAAGAGAGAAATTAGATGTCAAAGAGGGCACTGCACAGACACTCAGAAGGGAGGTGATATACTAAGGGAGGTCACAGCACACTTTGGGTTTCTCTGCCTGAGTGGAGCAGTGTTTAGCACAGGACAGAGATCAGACCCCTGCTGGAGTCTGCGCCAGTGGGTGACAGGGAGTATGATGAGAGTTTCCAGGAGGTGTCCGGGTGCATGGACTGATCCATAGACGGGCGCAATAGCCGAGTGGTTAAAGCGTTGGACTGTCAGTCTGAGGGTCCTGGGTTCGAATCACGGTGACGGCGCCTGGTGGGTAAAGGGTGGAGATTTTTACGATCTCCCAGGTCAACATATGTGCAGACCTGCTAGTGCCTGAACCCCCTTCGTGCGTATATGCAAGCAGAACATCAAATACGCACGTTAAAGATCCTGTAATCCATGTCAGCGTTTGGTGGGTTATGGAAACAAGAACATACCCAGCATGCACACCCCCGAAAACGGAGTATGGCTGCCTACATGGCGGGGTAAAAACGGTCATACACGTAAAAGCCCACTCGTGTGCATACGAGTGAACGTGGGAGTTGCAGCCCACGAACGCAGAAGAAGAAGAAGAAGGACTGATCCATACACACTACACCACACAGCGTGCTTGTGCTAAAAAAAAAAAAAGTGATATGACCTTCACCTATATCTTCGATCCACGAAGTCATGGCCAATGACACCAAACATAACATAAGATCAGATAAGTCTGTTGGATTGAATGTAAATTAGGGGGAGGGGGTGGGATTCCTTTTTGATTTTAGAACAGTGGAGACTGCAGTTATAGTGAACAGTTATTTTGATGAATGGCCCCGGTTTCACTCTGTAATCTCTCTCTCTCTCTCTCTCTCTCTCTCTTTCTCTCTCTCTCTCCCTCTCCCATTGCATTACTCCTTAGGTGATGTTCACTTTCCAGTGTGTTATCATTGTTGCTACTATGTTAGTATTAGTATTATCATTAATATTTTCATTGTTGTTGTTGTCAGTGGTAGTTGCGGTAATAGTAGTTAGGGTGTTTTTGTTTTTTTTTTGGTGTTTTTGTTGTTGTTGTTTTTTCTTGTTCAGTTTAGTTGTCTTGCACTTCAACCTTCTTTTCATTGTCAAGTAATGTATTTTCGCCATTGCGTTTATGTATTGCTTGTTGCATATGAACGAGCACGATATAAGCTCATGCTTGTTGTTGCTCAAGTCTTATTGAACGCTGTATTGCACCTTGTTTCTTGATATTAAAAAAAAATGTTTAAACCAAGAGTGGAGACGTGTTGGTTGTTGATCACTTGACGTTGAATTTCTTTTTCTCTCTCAGGGGCAAATGGGACCTTCTGGACCTAAGGGGGAGCCGGTGAGTGGAACTGCCCTGTGTGTTCTTTCTGTGGTTTTTCACTTATGTTCTGTAGGATTTGGTTTATGATTGTGTGCATTCACCAGAACACTATGCAACATACAGTCGGAGTGACGAGTCATGTTTTGTCTTCATTTACTGTCTTTGCATCTGATAATGTTGTGGAGAGTGTATGGTTTTTGTTTTCCACATGTGTTTGCCATGTGTTCGAGAAGAATGATGCATACTCTGTGTGTGTGTGTGTGTGTGCTCAGTACAATAGATGAAAAATACATGCTTTTTTTTATTTATTTTTTTATTTTTAATACATTAACAGTTCGTTTGGTTGCATATTAGACATGCAACAAATGGAAATGCTATTTTTCTAACCTTCAAGAAATCAGAACATATTCTTTGAATACTAGCAGTGTGATTCTGGGTGAGAAAATAAAGGCACAAATTAGAGAATAAAAAGAAAAAAGTAACAAATTATGCTGATGATTAGCTCAGCGAAACAACAGTGAAACCATTATGATGAATGATGAATGCAGACTACAGTTGTCAACATAAAAGACTTTACCGCTGCTGATGATGTAAAAAGCATAGTAAAACAAGAGAGGCAAGGCCTTCAAGACTCACTTGTGATACACTGAAAAAAAAAAAATCCAAGCTTTTTATGTATTGTGTATAATTTCAAAATGTAATGTTTTAAGATAAGAAAGATCAGTTTAAAGCGAATTATGTCCCCTAGCATTAATTACAGAGTAATTTCCCTTCTTTACTATCTGCACCAAAACGTTTCCAAAATAAATAAAACTTCCATGCTTAGCAAAAGAAGTTCCTGTCTGAACAAAAAATGATAATAATGACTCCTCTTGTTGTTGGGTCAGAATAAGAGGTCAAAGTGCCAAGTTTAGAGAATACAAAAAATATAAATATAACAGTAAATGCAGTTTGCATATAATTGGGCTTCTTTTTTTTCTTTTTTTTTCTTTTTTTGTGCCCATCCCAGAGGTGCAATATTGTTTTAAACAAGATGACTGGAAAGAACTGAATTTTTCCTATTTTTATGCCAAATTTGGTGTCATCTGACAAAGTATTTGCAGAGAAAATGTCAGTGTTAAAGTTTACCACGGACACACAGACACACGGACACAGACAACCGAACACCGGCTTAAAACATAGACTCACTTTGTTTACACAAGTGAGTCAATGATGATCGTGCACACACAGCTTTCGTGGATCTGAACGATGCTGATTGTGATGAGATCTTGTGTTGAAGCAGACAGTTGTATCGACTTCTGGCAGTCATAAATCTTACGAAAGCAAGTGCGGACATGCACATTAGCTTGACAGTGGACTAGCAGCAACAGCTGAACCACCTGATTGACACGGATCACGGACTGTTTAGGACTGTCAGACTTACCTCAGTCCTAACTTCAGATCTTTTCAGACTGATGAATTTTGTTTGATGCCATGACACATACTGGTGATTGTAGATATTTTTGTTAAAGTATTAGATGATGATTTATTAGACTGGTGATGACAATGTACATGATGATGATGATGATGTGTATGATGATGACGATGTATATGATGGTGAGGAGGATGCACATGGCGATGATGACGATGATCTATATGATGATGATGTATATCATGACGATGACATTGTATATGATGATGATGATATACATGATGATTACAATGTACATGATGATGACATTGTAGATGACGAACATGAGGATAACAATGTACATGATGATAATGATGTAGATGATGATAACAATGTACACAATGATGACAGTGTACATGATGATGACAGTGTACATGAGTGATGATGATGAAGTGCATGATGACGACAATGTACACAATGATGACGATGTACATGATGATGATGTGCATGATGATGACGATGATGAAGTACATGATGATGACGATGTACTCAATGATGACAACGTAGATGATGACGATGTGCATGATGATGATGATGTGCATGATGACAACGATCTATATGATGATGATGATGTACATCATGACGATGACATTGTATATGATGATGACGATATACATGATGATGACAGTGTACATGAGGATGTACATGATGACAGCGTACATGATGATGATGACAATGTACATGATGACAATGTACATGATGATGGTGACGATGTACATGATGATGGTGACGATGTACATGGTGACGATGTACATGATGATGGTGATGATGTACATGATGATGGATGATGACGATGTACATGACGACGATGTACACGATGATGGATGATGACGATGTACACGATGACGATGTACACGATGATGGACGATGACGATGTACATGATGACGATGCACACGATGACGATGATGGACGATGACGATGTACATGACGATGATGTACACAATGATGGACGATGACGATGTACATGACGACGATGCACACGATGACGATGTACACAATGATGGATGATGACGATGTACACGATAATGGATGATGACGATGTACACGATAACGATGTACACGATGATGGACGATGACGATGTACACGATGATGGACAATGACGATGTACGATGACGATGTACACGATGACGATGTACACGATGATGGACGATGACAATGTACACGATGATGGACGATGACGATGTACGATGACGATGTACATGATGACGATGCACACGATGACAATGTACACGATGATACACATGGAGCTCTGCTGTCCACAGGGTCAAGCTGGAGCCAAGGGAGAGCAAGGAAACCCTGTGAGTGGTGATGCCTGGCAGGGGAGGGAGGGGCTGGGAGGGGTGGTGTTTTTTTTGTTGTCCATTATCATCTTTTTCTTCTTCTCTTCCCCCTCCCCACACACAGGTGCTCTTGTTTCCGTGTTTTGGGACAGTAGTTGTGACCACAGGAAACTGACTTGCTATGCGGTTGGTTTGCCATTTCGGTAGACATCGCCTTGTGGGGGTGTGTGGGGGGGTGGGGCTCCATGTGAAAAACATTACCATCAGCAGAGTCTCTTGCCTGTGGAACGTCCTGGCACAACTGTGGTGACGTCTGTGCACCGGTCCCGTTTGCCCTCCCCACCCTCCTTGACAAATACACACACACACACACACACACACACGCACACACGCACACACGCACATTCACACACACACACACACACACACACACACGCACGCACGCACATTCACACACACACACACACACGCACATTCACACACACACACACACACACACACACACACGCACGCACGCACATTCACACACACACACACACACACACACACACACGCACGCACATTCACACACACACACACACACACGCACGCACACACGCGCGCACGCACACACACACACACACACACACACACACACACACACACACACCACATTCTGTCTCTGTCTCTCCCTGTCTCATTTTCATTCTTTCTCTCTCACTTTCTCTCTCTTTCCACTTACACACACACACTCTCTCTATCTGTCTGTCTGTCTGTCTCTTACACACACACACTCTCTCTTTGTCTCTGTCTTACTACCTCTCTCTCTCTTTCCTCCCTTCCTATTTTCTTCCCTCATCCCTCTCTTCCTTTCTCTCTCACTCTCTCTCTCTCTCTCTCTTTCTCTCTCTCTCTCTCAACAGTTTTCCTCTCTTTCCTTCCTCGTATCTCTTCCTCTCTTACCTTCTTCTTCCCTCTCTCCTTCACGCAAAAGCAATGTTATTTTGTGGGGAACTGTGTATTTTCTATGCCATTTATTGTTCTTGTTGTTGTTGCCATGCAAAGTGGGGTTTTTTGTCCTTCTTTTTTCAGTCTTCTTGTATTTCCAAGATTAGTTTATATGTTTTCTTTACGAGGGTAGGATGAAAACAGGCCGATAAGTGCCTATTCCTTTTCCCTCAATAAAAAAAGTTTCGATTTCGATTTCGATTTCGATTTCTCTCTCACTTACTACCTCTCTCTCTCTCTCTCTCTCTCTCTCTCTCTCTCACTCACTCACTCACTCACTGCCTCTATCATCGTCAGCACGATCAGTTGTAACAGGTCATATGGCCTGCACAATAAAATTCCTCCGTTCTTGCATTCTCTCACTCACTGTGTACACCTGTGTCCCCCACCCACCCCCCACCCCTCAGGGCCCAGTGGGCGTGCCAGGACCACCAGGCGACAGAATGGAGGTGGCTGTCAACGACATGGCCGCCCCCGCTCAGCTCAAGAAGCGTCGCCGACGACGACGCCGGAGGCGGTCCCCCGATGCCACCGACATCGACACGGACATACAGACCGTGTACTCCCGCCTGCTTGAGCGGCAGCAGGACGAAGAGGGATTACAGGTAGGTGTGTGTGTGGAGGAGTGGGGGAGGGGTCTAAGTTCGAGTCTGGTGTGTGTAATCTACTTTTCTCCAAAAGTGGGTGTATGGCTGCCTACATGGTTGGGGTGAAAAACCGTCATGCTTGTTAAAGCCCACTAATGCGTATGAGCGAACGTATGTGTGGGTGTGTGTGTGTGTGGAGGGGGTTGTTGGGGGGGGGGGGGGTGGTTGAGGGGGGTGTTTTGAGGCCCATGAAGGCAGAAGCATCAGAACAGCTGTGAAGTGTGTGTTGGTGTGTGTGTGTTGGTGTGTGAGTGTGTGTGTCGGTGTGTGTGTGTGTGTATGTATGTGTGTTTGTATGTGAGTGTGTGTGTGTTGGTGTTTGTGTGTGTGTGTTGGTGTGTGTGTGTGTCGGTATGTGTGTGTGTGTGTGTGTGTTAATGTGATTGTGTGTGTGAGTGTGTGTGTGTTTTGAAGCCCATGAAGGCAGAAGAGTCAGAACAGCTGTGAAGACAGTGTGTGTTGGTGTATGTGTGTGTGTATGTGTGTGTGTGTGTGTGTGTGTGTGTTGGTGGGTGTTGAGGCTCACAAAGGCAAAAGAATCAAGAGTGGCTATGACAACAACGTGTGAATCAGAATCAGAATCCATTTTCGATGTCAGTTAAACCTTAACAAGGTGTATAAGTCATGCATGCAAAGCTACATGTACCGCACACAAAAGCGAACCAAATTATAATGAATAAATGTGTGTGTGTTGTGTGTATGTATGTGTGTGTGTGTGTGTGTGTATGTATGTGTGTGTGTGTGTGTGTGTATGTATGTGTGTGTGTGTGTGTGTGTATGTATGTGTGTGTGTGTGTGTGTGTATGTATGTGTGTGTGTGTGTGTGTAGCTGCAAGAGGTGATCCAAGAGGTGTCTGGAGTCATGCTGCAGCACATCGAACAGCTCAAGGCCCAGGTGGAAAAGATCCGCTTCCCGCAAGGAACTCGCGAGAGCCCCGCCCTCTCCTGTCGCGAGATCGTGCTGGGTCACCCTCAGTACCCGAGCGGTAAGGGGTGTGAGTGTGTGTGTGTGTTTGGGGGGCGTGGGGGGTGGGGAGTGTGTTGGTGTGATGTTTGTGTGTGTGTGTGTGTACATTCATTGAATTACGTCTTTTCACTTTGAGTGATATCAGACGTGTCATGTGTGTGTGTGTGTGTGTGCATTTGTGTGTGTGTGTATGCGTTTGTGTGTATGAGATGGAGGGTGGTGGTTAAAGGGGGATATACAGAGAAAATATAAACCAGATCAGTGGAATAATCAGTCCGTAAGCATGAAAGTATAACAGCAGTTGACCACAAAAAAAAAAAAAAAAGAAAAAAAAAAAGGAAACAGACAGACAAATGCAGTAATATCTGGAGCCTGCATTGTAGGAACACTCCTATTGGACCATGTGGTAGGGACTTCACAGTTTCGAGTAAAAATAACTGGTGTGGGTGTGTGCTGTGGGTGTGTATGTGTATATATGTGTGTGTGTGTGTATGTGTGCACTTCCATTCTTTACAATGAAAAAAAAGCATAGGTTTTATTTATAAACTCCCGATTGTTTGGATGAAACACTGATTTTTCAAATGTATTTTCCAAGCTGTTCGTGGTACACATGTGCCTGACACAGCCATCAATGTGTTCATTGTAATCATGTCTCGATTTTTTTTAACATTTTATTAAAACAAATCTAGTTTATATGAAGTGGTCCTTAACTTTTGTGAACGCTGTATATGTAAAAGAAAAAAGAAAAAGACAAGGTGTGTGCAGGAGAATGGGATGATAAATCAAGGCCCTGTGTGTAGCATGTACTTAGTGCATGTAAAAGAACCCATGGCAGCAAGAGTTTGTCCCTGGGAGTATTTTATAGTAAAATCCACTCTGTTATACATGTGTGTGTGTGTGTGTGTGCATCCCCGTCTGTCTGATTCAGTGTGAGTGACTGAAGCCAGACTGAATGACACAGGAAATGAATGATTAGGCCCTGAAGGCTACAGTCAGTAGGCTCGACCTCATCCTGGCCGGGCAACCTGCTGTGCAAATAACCCTGTATTAGTAAAGTGCCAAGACCTTGGTCTTTGACCTAAGACAAGTGCTGTACAAGTGTCCCAGTCAGTCACTGAAGTGAAGACCATGGTCTTTGACCTAAGACAAGTGCTGTACAAGTGTCCCAATCAGTCAATTAATGAAGTGAAGACCATGGTCTTTGACCTAAGACAAGTGCTGTACAAGTGTCCCAGTCAGTCAGTGAAGTGAAGACCATGGTCTTTGACCTAAGACAAGTGCTGTACAAGTGTCCCAATCAGTCAATTAATGAAGTGAAGACCATGGTCTTTGACCTAAGACAAGTGCTGTACAAGTGTCCCAATCAGTCAATTAATGAAGTGAAGACCATGGTCTTTGACCTAAGACAAGTGCTGTACAAGTGTCCCAATCAGTCAATTAATGAAGTGAAGACCATGGTCTTTGACCTAAGACAAGTGCTGTACAAGTATAAGCACAATATTAGTATCCCTATCAATCAGCTAATTAATGAAGTGAAGACCTTGGTCTCTGACCTAAGACAAGTGCTATATAAGTATCCATATCAGTCAGCTAATACGTTAATAGAAGACCATGGTCTCTGACCTATGACAAGTGCTGTACAAGTATAAGCGCAATATTAGTATCCCTGGTTTCAGTTTCAGTAGCTCAAGGAGGTGTCACTGCATTCGGACAAATCCATATACGCTACACCACATCTGCCAAGCAGATGCCTGACCAGCAGCGTAATTCAACGTGCTTAGTATCCCTATCAATCAGCTAATGAAGTGAAGACCTTGGTCTCTGACCTAAGACAAGTGCAGTACAAATATCCCTATCAGTCAGTTAATCAGTGAAGAGTGTTGGTGTGCTGTAGGTCTCTGACCTAAGACAAGTGCAGTACAAATATCCCTATCAGTCAGTTAATTAGTTAATAGAAGACCATGGTCTCTGACCTAAGACAAGTGCAGTACAAATATCCCTATCAGTCAGTTAATCAGTGAGGAGTGTTGGTGTGCTGTAGGTCTGTGATCTAATAGAAGTGCAGTACAAATATCCCTATCAGTCAGTTAATTAGTTAATAGAAGACCATGGTCTCTGACCCAAGACAAGTGCAGTACAAATATCCCTATCAGTCAGTTAATCAGTGAGGAGTGTTGGTGTGCTGTAGGTCTCTGACCTAAGACAAGTGCTGTACACGTATCGCTGTCTGTGAATTAATCAGTGAAGAGTGTTGGTGTGGTCTGGGCAGGATGGTACTGGATTGACCCCAGCCAGGGGTCACCGGACGACGCCATTCAGGTATGGTGCAACGTCACCGCTGATTACATCGAGACCTGTGTCCACCCCACCGCTAAAACCAAGATGGTGAGGACCCTATGGTGTGGTGGGGGGGGGGGGGGAGTAGGGGAGGTTGTGTGGGAGTGGGGGTTGGTGGGGTGGGGGGCAGTGTGTAGTGCGTGTCAAGTATATCTGTATGTATTTTGTGTGCGTGTGTGTGAAATGGGCGTGCGTGTATGTGTGTCTAGCATATATGTGAATGTGTGCGCAGTGTGTAAGCGTGTGTGTATGTGTGTGTGCAGTGTGTACACATGTGTGTGTGTGTGTGTGTGTTTCAGCATGTGCAGTGTGCGTGCATGAAGTCAGGCGATATGCGGTTTTGCAGTTCTGTTGTGTGTGTTGTCTTGAAACAGCAGCTATGTCTCTTATTGTGCGTGTCCAACTGTGTACGACTGTTGAGTGGCTTTGTGAGACTGGAACTTGACTGCTGTGACCTCTGTGACCTGCGTGACCTGTGTGACCTGCGTGACCTCTGTGTTCAGGTGGCAGAGAAGACGTGGACCAAGCCAGCAGGTAAATCACGCTGGTTCAACCGGCTGAAGGGAGGCTCGACGGTGAGTGCTTCTGGCTGTCTCTGCACATGTAGGGTGTGAGAATGTTTGTTACGTGTGAGAATGTTTGGTGAGTATGAGAAAGTTGGTGAGTGTGTGATGGTGTGGTGAATGTGAGAATGTTTCGTGGCTGTGAGAATGTGTGGTGGCTGTGAGAATGTGTGTTGTGAGAATTTTGGCGAGTGTTGCTTTGCTGTGGTTGTTTGTCTTGACAACTTGACCTTGTATCAGAATTAGGTCTGAAGAATTTTGTTTGATTAAATTTTAAGTATTTGTGTGTTTGTTATGTAGAGAGAGAGGAATGTCTTGCATGACAGCTGTGTATTTATACTTGTGCAACACAATGTGTATGTGTGAGCATTTTTTTATGTGTGTGTTAATATGAATGTGTTTCCGTATCCCAGCATGTGTGTGTGTGTGTTGTGTTTGTATGTGTGTGTGTGTGTGTGTGTGTCTCCCCTTAGTGTGTGCCCCCCTGTGTGTGTGTGTGTGTGTGTGTGTGTGTGTATGTTTGTTTGTGTCCTCATGTGTATGTGCACAAAGTGTGTGTGTGTGTGTGTGTGTGTAAGAATGACAGACATTTCATTTTCCACATACAGTGTGACTCAGGAGTATAACACACATCAATATCCACCCTGTGCTGTCCGGCAGATCAAGTACGGGTCGTCCATCCAGCTGGGTTTGCTGCGTCTGCTGAGTGAGGAAGCGATTCAGCGGTTCACGTACCACTGCTCTGGCTCTGTGGCCTGGTTGGACCAGAG
Organism: Babylonia areolata; assembly: GCF_041734735.1. Taxonomy (NCBI): domain Eukaryota; kingdom Metazoa; phylum Mollusca; class Gastropoda; order Neogastropoda; family Buccinidae; genus Babylonia; species Babylonia areolata. The sequence continues at coordinate 5,717,866 of NC_134889.1, forward strand.
CTCCGGCAGCTATGACAGCGCCATTACCCTAGGGGGAGACAACGACTACGAGTTCGAGACCAGCAGCTTCCTGCCAGAGCAGATCATCAGTGACGGCTGCAAGGTGAGATGAGAGCTTGAGCCCTCAGGCAGACACTGTGTGTATCCCAAGTTCTGAATTACCTGCAACACCCACTTCATTCCCAACGACTGGGTACAGATATTTCCATACTGGAGCAGGCAGTTTTAGTTTCGCTTTTTTTCTTCTTTTTTTCTCTTTCACAGTGTCAGTCCAGCTTGTCTGATGAATGACGTTGTCCTCTTTAAACCCAGTGGGCGAGCGCCGTCCATTTTGTGGGTGTCTGACGTTGTCATCAGTGTTGACGCATGGTGTTGTGGTTTGTTGGAGTGTGCCGCGCGGCCCAACGCCCCTGTCTTCAGCACTCGGGGTTTCTGTCAGGGTTACCTCTCCCTTACCTCATGACCCAAATTCCTGCCCTCTGAGCACAGGGGGGAATTGTTTCTCCAAGGATCCCACCTCGGGGCTGGAGGTTATAGTGCGCCTCTTGGATCACATGATGAACCTGTGGTAGGACACATGGGGTATTTCAGTGAGTGCAACAGTGCCACCTGCTGCCCTGCCCCATCCTGATTGGATCGTCACCAGTTGGTCCAGGGCTGCAAATATCGTAGCTGACCCTCATACCTGAGGACCCTATCCGCCTCCTGAGGCTGTATTCATGACAGAAATAATTTTCCCTGAAGGCAAGTTACCCTTGACATGGCAGGGACCCGTGGTTACAGTTTGCCTTGAAAGCCAGGTTATCTTCGTATTCAAGACACACAAAGTGCACTCAGACAGCAAACCCATGGTCTGTAAATAAAAATCCCAGGGATTCCCTTCTTCACATGCTCTTTTACTTCACACTGCACCACAGTGTGACAAAAAAGAGAGAGAAAAAAAACGGAAAAAAAAACAACTTAAGTGGCAAAGCATCGATTATAGTCAGCAACTTGTCAAATCTAGGGGCCACTTTAACATTCTGACATGTTGTTCTCCCTGCTTTACAGCTAATTGCAAAAATAAACTAAAATAATGGTGTTCAGATTCAAATATATCTCTGGAATGAACGAATTTTGATGATCAGCAAACTTAGAGCATTCCAAATCTATCGTCTGCAAGTGCACTCACTTCACAGCTAGGAAATATAATGACGACTGCCAGTCTCAATACGTCAGTTTTGACAGCCAAGCGAACAAAGGATAAAATCAAACTATCAGAGGCTGTATCCAAGACACGGTCTCTTCACAGAACGCCTGTTTTCCCTAAAAATAACCACCGCAACAAAAGGATTCACCATGTTTAACTCTGCTTCATGGGCTGTCACCTTTGGCAGATAGTAAGGGTAAGTTGCCTTTGGGTGTGTAGAACTGCAGGTAGGTTTGTGTTCCTGAATGCTGGATATTGCTAACCCTCGGGAAGTTTGCCTTGCCTCAGCCAGATTACCCGCACACATTTCACCGAAGGCACGATGGTCTCTTGAATACAGCCCCTGGGGGGACCAGTGTTTTGGGGATGGTGGCCCCACCACCGAGTTGGTAGTGTCCTGTCCTGGGTTTTGCTTTTTCAATCAGTTTCATTCTCACTCGGTGCTTTTAGCTTGTTGACCTTCACCTCTACATTGCTCACCAGTGTTTTCAAGGAGACTGAGTGCGTTTTTCGATGATGTTGTTTGAGTTTTGTGTGAAGTATGGCTTTGACAGCACTCTCAGCTGTTGAAGGGCTGGTCCACAGTGCAGCTGCACTGATGGGGCACTAAGTGCAAATATGGGTTTTTCCACCTTGAGTGATGAGTAACATTGGAGCCGTTTTCAGACAAACCACAAACTTAGGAATTTTATGCTTTTTTCCGGTCAGACTGATTATGAACACTAATGTATATGTAGCATTTCATGTGAGGTGTTTAGAGCCTGTTGTGCGAGTTCACGGAGAGAACTGTATGATTTTTCTTCTTCTTCCTTTGTGGGCTGCAACTCCCACATTCACTGGTATGTACATGAAAAGGCTTTTACATGAATTACCGTTTTTACCCCGCCATTTAGGCAGCCATTTCGGGGGTGTGCATGCTGGGTATTTTCTTGTTTCCATAAGCCACAGAACGCCGACATGGATTACAGGATCTTTAACATGTGTATTTAATCTTCTTCTTGCGTATACACAAGAAGAGGGTTTAGGCACAAGCAGGTCTGCATATATGTTGACCTGGGAGATTGGAAAAATCTCCACCCATTACCCACCGAGATTCGAACCCGGGACCCTCAGATTGAAAGTCCAATGCTTGAACACTCGGCTGTTGCGCCGTCACTGTAGAATGATGTTGTGTGATGTTTCAGGACCGTGGACAGAGTGGGTCCACGGTGTTTGAGATCAAGACAGACAAGCTGGACCGTCTGCCCATCACCAACTTCATGCCCATGGACTACGGCAGTCCCTGGCAAAAGTTTGGCTACGAGGCTGGGCCCATCTGCTTCCGCTAGTCATCTGTCTGACTGTCCGTCCGTCTGTCTGTCTTTGTGTGTCTGGGCGTCTGTCTGCTTTCACTTCATCCCATTTTGGATTAATCCACGCCGTCCATTTTCTTCTTACATTCACCGCTTTCTCTTTCAAACTTGGCACTGTTCACTGTTGTTTTTGTTGTTGTTGTTGTTGGGTTTTTTTTTTTAAACATCAGGTTCCATCCACCACCACAGCCAACACTGCTGCTGCTATTGTCTGGTGAGGCGTTGTTTTTTGCATCAGGGTTTTAACCAGGTGTTTTACTTGTTTTTTGTTTTTTTTATATTATTATTGTTTGTTTTGTTTTGGTCATTTGGGATTAATTGTGAGTTCTGATTCAGCTGCTTTCTGTGTAAAAGTCTGGGTAGAATACCAAGAACTGCCCCATTTTTTACACAGTCCTTTTTTTTTCTTTTTCTTTTTTTTTCCAAGTTTGTTCTTTTGAACATTCTCAAAGTGGTTGGACTTGAAGTTATACTGGGACAAAATCAGTGCAGTAGTTTTGCTGTTTCTTACATGAGTTTTTTTTCGTTTTTTTTTTTTTTTTTTTCATATTATGTCATTCTCAGCGTGTTCAGTTCTTGCTTTGTATCTTTATGTTTATGAATAGCTTACATTTTCACAACAAAAATGATATGCAAGATTCAGAACATTTATTTTTTCTTTTTTTTCGGTCACAAGATGTGTTCACATATGCTGATTTTCATTGGTGGATAAAAACTTGTTTCTTGTTACATGTATGCTCATTGGTGCTACGCCGTATTGCCTTTTTATTAATTTGGTTGGGGTGTTTGGTTGTTTTTTTTAATATTGTGTACATTGTGCTTGTACTATCCTTCTTCACATATTTTTCAGTCAACAAGATTTACAGTTTATCAGAACATTTACAATCATCAGTCTGTTCCGTCCATGACAGCAAGTCAGAATAAATGTAACTTAAGTGTGCATTTTGTGACTGACAGTCCGTCTGCAACACGGACATTTCAGAACGGTTCCTTGTGTTTGATTTCTGTCCTGTCTTCTTCTTCTTCTTTCTGTAGTCCTGGAAGTAGTCTGTTTCTCGTGGGTGTTGAATGCATCTGTCAGTATCATTTGGACTCTGCAAAACTCATTCTCCAAGACTGGCTGGTATCATCATTGAAAATGTCACAAAGTGCCTTTCAACATATCCCATCTCCATCCGTGTTGTGATGGAAGATTAACAAACACCCGTACAGCAGATTGCAGCATAGTAACAGTCAGTGTCGGCAGTTCCTCATTTCTTGAAAAGAGAAGAAAAAAGATGCACAGATGTGATCATGTCATGCATGCACACTCTCCAGAACAATGCTTTGTGTACCGACGCCTTTGCTGTTCAGGCGTGTGACTGTGTGCACAAAGTTTTTGCATTTGCTGCTTTACATAATATATATATATATATATATATATATACACACACACTGGCTCTCTATCTGGAACTTGGGGATGAAATTTGTGTGTGTTTTAAATCACTTCAGCGCTTCAGGAATTCAAGACTTTCACTTTCTGACCTCACTATTGAACAGTCATCTCGCTACTGCTGGTTGTAGGGGCTGTCAGATGAACCATTTTTTAGTGACACACCTTGTGCGACAGTGACAGCTGATCAGTGTGTAGTGACACACTGTGTGACACAGCGGAGGACAGCAGCAGTGCTGTGTTCCCCCCAACCCCCTCACACCTGTGACTGACAGAGGTGTGTGTCGTCATACCCGTGGTTCACCTGTCAGCCCTCAGTGTCCATGCTCCACCACTGCCAAACCAACCTAGGTCTCACGGACTCATGTAGCTTCAGCTGGAAGAATTAAGACACAATATATTTTGTTGATGATGTCTCTTCCACTGTTTGGGGTTGTTTGTTGTTTTTTTGTGTGTGTGTGTGTGTTGTGGGTATTTTCTTCAGCATCCATACGGAAATTGAAAGATTAAATGAGACTTGCATGTATGTTGAATTTTGATCAGAGTTCAACACTGATTTCTTTCTTTCTTTTTTTTTCTTTTTTTCCGTGTCGCCTTTAGTGGCATTACTGTCACACTTCCATGTCCTGAATCCTCAATACACAGCCACACTCACTGACTCAGCAGCAGTCCTAGCACCAGCCAGGGTTCCCAAAAGTCTGAGCAAATTCAGATTCAGTTTTCAGGTTCTCCAGGAAGCTTCACTGCAGTCGGACAAATCCAAAAATGTTACACCACATCTGCAGCATAACCCAATGCGCTTAGTGATGTCTTGAGTGTCTACGTATATGTTTCTGTGCCTATCACAGTGGATTTCTTCTACAGAATTTTGCCGGACGACAACATTCAAGTTGCCAGGGGTTCTTTTTCAGTGTGGGCAAGTGCATGATGCACACAGGGCCTTGGTTTATCATCTAATCTGAATGTTTGATTTTCCAATTAAACATGAGAGAAAGGGTGAGAACAAGATTCAAACCCAGACCCTCACAGACACTGTATTGGCAGATAAGCCTCTCAACCATTCTGCTACCTTCCTCCTGAGCAAAAAATTTCCATACTTTTTTCTAAAACCCTGCGTTACATTTTCCAAGACCCCAAACCAAAGTCACACACCAATATAAGTAAGCAGTGGGATGATAATTATAATCAGATATCATCCGCATCATGGTTGCTTCTTTGAATGTGGCTAAAAAGACCAGCGCTACAAATGTCTGTCTGAGAGTACGTTTTAGATCTGCTTGAAACCAGACAGAAACTGAGAGAGGATAAAAATAAAATAAAAAAAAATATATATAATAAATATGGTTTTGGTTTCTCAATGCATTTGGACAAATCCATGTACGTTAAACCATGGTAGATGCCTGACCAGCAGCATAGCCCAATGGAGCAAAAGTGCACAACAACAACAAAGATGCATTTGAAGATCTGGGAAAACATAAAAACAAATGCAGCAAAATCTAACATTTCAAAAAAAAGAAAAAAGATTTGCTGATCGGTTTACAGACATTTATTTTATGCTTCAAATTAATTGTTAACCATCTACACAATACACAAAACAGTTTTCAAGTGTATCATCTCTCTCATTCTAACAACCTGCAAGACACATACAACAGTTTTCAAGTCTACCATTTCTCTCATTCCAACTTCAAGTTCATAAATGCTAACAACTGTGACAAGAACACTTGTAGTGCCCATGCTCACGCTCACTAACATTACTCTGTCTGTCTCTCTCTCTTTTTTTCTTCTGACAATCCTAAGAAATACACTCTTTCTTTCTGCATTCGTATGCTGCAGCTCCCATCTTATCTCATAGCCACACTCTGTTTTCAGGGGTAAGTTGGGAATGTGCGTGTCTTCCATAACCCATCAACCCACTTAAACATTGACAAACATGGAATACGGGATCTTTAATGCATGCATTTCTTCTCTTCCTAACATGACCAACATCAACTTGCTAGTGACTCTGTCATGCTTGATGCATGCTGGGTATTTTCGTGTCTCCATAACCCACCGAACGCTGACATGCATTACAAGATCTTTAGCGCGCGTTTGATCTGCGTGCGCACACACACGAAGGGGTTTCAGGCACTAGCAGGTCTGCACATATGTTGACCTGGGAGATCTGAAAAATATCCTCCTTTTAACCACCAGGCGCTGTAACCAAAATTCAAACCAATTGTTGGCTGTTGTACCCGCCAGGATCTCTGTGTTTGATTCACTTCATATGCATTCACAGGGAAGGAGTTAAACCAATCACACTACGGGATCTCTGTGTTTGATTCTCTTCATATGCATTCACAGGGAAGGAGTTAAACCAATCACACTACGGGATCTCTGTGTCGATTCTCTTCATATGCATTCACAGGGAAGGAGTTAAACCAATCACACTACGGGATCTCTGTGTTTGATTCTCTTCATATGCATTCACAGGGAAGGAGTTAAACCTATCACACTACGGGATCTCTGTGTTTGATTCTCTTCATATGCATTCACAGGGAAGGAGTTAAACCAGTCGCACTACGGGTCGGCACACACATTGACCTGGGAGATGGAAAAGTGTCCACTCCTAACCCACGATGTGACAGGACCGGTATTGAACCAGAGGCCCTCAGACTGACAACAGTCCAACACTAACCACAGCTTCACTCTTTTTTTTCTTGCGTCATCATGCAAACACACTCAAGCATTCATTTCTTAAACCTAAATTTCATGCAAGCATTTGGTGCAAGTAGTTCTCACCATACATACAATACTTAATCTCTGATTCTCTCTTGCACACCCATGTGTTCCAAATCGCTGTCGTCACAGGCAAAATGCTATACAAAGAAATGGAAGATGAACTCCCAATTCAGAACAGTCATTTTACAATGAAACTGATACAAAACACCAGGATATCTGTCTTGATGAACAAATCTTGACACTGAAGAGTACTGAATATTCCTTCTTCCCCAAATCTGTATGATCAGGTCTAGATGGTTGTAAAGTTACAAAAATCAATTAAAACCCCTCCATCTCACTGTATGATCCAGATTCATACTGTTGTAAATAAATTTTAAAAAAAATTTTTTTAAACCCTCTCTTAGCCACACCATTTCAATATTTATAATGTTTCAATTTGATGCAAAAATATAAAATTATACCACTCAATATTATACACTGACCTGAACTGCTATTACTTCCTGTTCATCATTACACACTCATTTAATCTAATATTCAAAGTTTATTGATTAAGCAAATGAAAGAATGAAGAAAATATTTGCACAACACTGAATTTGACAGGCAAGAGAGGGAGATCAAGAGAAGAGAAATATCACAGAATAACAAAGAAAACACACACACACACACACACACACAAAAAAAGTCTTTACTAAAATACCAGAACCGTAACCCGACAAACGACGACTTTGAACACGATTGTGAAGAAAGGGGGCATCACTCACTCAGCTGCTGCCACCACCACTACTACCACCACCATCAGAAGAAGCCCCGCTACCCCCCTCCCCATCCTGTGCACTGTTCCCTGAGCTGCCCCCACTGTCCGCACCACCCTTCCCTGCCTCGGAGTCCTTCAGCATGTTTTCCATGCCCGTGACGACCGTCCCAACATCCGAGTTTCCCTCGGCGAGAAAGGCTTGCAGTTTGGCCATCAGGTTGTCGTTCCGAGCCTCCAGGGTGTCCAGACATTCGCCAAGCTGATCCAGCTGACTGTCCAGAGCCTGGTACTCTGAAACCACCAATGGTAAGGAGGAATTTGGGTTAATGTCCCGTCACACATAATGGTGATTGAAGACATTTTGTTAAAGTATTTATGAATACATTTGAGTATTATCGGTTAGAAGGGGTGGGGAGATGTGACTGAATGGAGGGTTGGGGGAAACTGGGCAAATGAGGGTGAATTGCGGGTGAAATTTGAAAGAAAAAAAATTCTAAAGACAATTAAGGAAATTACTTAAAGGACTTCGTAAAAGAGAAGTCATTAAACAATAAGAATATGACGACGGGTGCAATAGCCGAGTGGTTAAAGCATTGGACTGTCAATCTGAGGGTCCCGGGTTCGAATCACGGTGATGGCAAAGGGTGGAGATTTTTACGATCTCCCAGGTCAACATATGCGCAGACCTGCTAGTGCCTGAACCCCTTTCGTGTGTATATGCAAGCAGAAGATCAAATACGCACGTTAACGATCCTGTAATCCATGTCAGCGTTCGGTGGGTTATGGAAACAAGAACATACCCAGCATGCACACCCCAGAAAACGGAGTATGGCTGCCTACATGGCGGGGTAAAAACGGTCATTCACGTAAAAGCCCACTCGTGTGCACACGAGTGAACGTGGGAGTTGCAGCCCACGAACGCAGAAGAAGAAGAAGAATATGACAGTCAGTCAGTCGTGTTTGACTATGACCATCAGAACAGCAGAGGAGGTAACTGCTGTCCTGACTATCTGGGCTAGAATTTGATAGTAGTGAAGAGTGTCTTGCCCAAGTTATATCCCCACTCTCTCGGCCAAGAGAGTTTTAGGACAGTCAGCGTTGGGATGGTTCCCAAAGGCCAACTGGCCCCCAAGACTGCAGCGCTGAGAGCCAGTGCAATCTTGCCTCCTAGTTTCAGAGTCGTAGTCCTTCACAAAAGACTAAGCTGTAAATAAGTTCCCATCACAATGGAGAAATAGAATAATGGACACTAAAATCGCCGGCATGGTACTCTGAAACCACCAATAATCATACTCATAGTAAGAATAATGGATACTCAAATCATACCAAGATAGTCATAACAGATACTTACTTAGCTCTCTATCCAGAAAACTGAGCCAGCTGCTTTACAGAAGGCATGACGTTACACATGCAATTGCATCAGTGTTACATAACATACACACCAAAATGTTCTTGGCAAACTGTGCACACAAATGAACATGATGCATACATACATATGTATATAACTACATAAGCATACACTCAAAACATAAATATATATATATACATGACCCCCCCACCCCCCCCCCCCCCCCCCCACCCAAACATACATATAATACACACAAACAACATACAGTCTGGAACAATGAGCAGGCTGCAAGTGTTACTGAAGCCAATGCTCTATAGTCTAAACAAACACACAGTGTGGTGGACAATATAGCAGGGGTTTTTGTTGTTGTTGTTTTTTTTAAACCAAAATCATCTTTAGAAACATATTCAGACACACACAACAAAAGAAAAACTACTTCTCTCTCGGACTGGTAAAAATCACTAAAATTATCTATGGGCCAGTAGCAAAACCAGAAAAAATGTCAATAATGCTTCTACTTCTCTTGTCTTCTACAAAAAAGATATTTTTCTTAACATGTGTAATGTAATGTCATCTTTTATTACTTGTTACAACTTTAAAACCTTTCTTTCATAATTTCTCAATATGTCTCTGACTGCTTTACTGTATAAAAATCATAAAATATTTTAAACAGAACAGAAGATATATTTTCACCAAGTTTATATTTTTCCTGATACCTTTTGTCATTTGATAGCTATTTCATGCAACAACTAACATCTTATTATCAAATTACGTGACACCCAAAACAGTCTCAAATCTGAATTCCTGGTCTGTGTGTGCTTGTGGAAGCACATGTGAGTGCATTGCCATAATATATATATATATATATATATATATATATATATATATATATAATAGGATTAAATAATAAAATTACATACATATATATACGCACAACACTTAGGGGATGCTGTATGTTTGTTTGGTTTGTGTGTGTGTGTGTGTGTGTGTGTGTGTGTGTGTGTGTGTGTGTGTGTGGTTGTTGTTATTGTTGTTGTTGTTTGTTTGGGGGAAGAGAGGCGGGGGCATAATATCACCTTTGCTGTCAGAATTAAGCAGACTGTGTGGTCTCCCCTTCCTTTAGAATCTCTCTTCTTTCTCATCATCATGATCACTGTCACTACCGTGACCATTACATTTACAATCAACATCACTGATTTTTCATCCACATTTTTTTTTATCTTGGCAGAATACCCACAATGGCATATACACTGTGCCATACACACGCATCTTCCAAGAACATCTTTACATAGTAATTATTACTCTCTAAATGCACCACGTCTATGGGGTTTCCACACAGTGCAACTTTCAATTTCGAATTTTGCAATAAAAAAGTAATGTAAAAACAATAATAAAACCGTTATTTTGAATGGCAACAGCCCAGGATTTCTTCAGTACACAGTTATCTTGTCATATTTCAGGGTTTGAAAAATAAGCCCTGCTTATTCTAAAATACTAAAAGAGCTGAGTGAAGAGATTGCAGTCCCCTTGAACATTTTTTTTAACAAATCAATTGAGGAGAAGACTGTGCCCATAGACTGGAAAACAGCAACAGTTATACCAATTTTCAAAAAAAAGGAACAAGAACAGACCCAGGGAATTACAGGCCAGTGAGCTTAACATGTATCATATGTAAAATATTAGAATCATTCATAAGAGAGGCTATAGTTAGACACATGACTGATAATAAATTGTATGCTGAGTGCCAACATGGATTCCGCAAAAATAGGTCATTTGTGACTCAACTTCTGGAAGTAATGGAGGACTTTACAAAAGAGATAGATAAGGGAGAAAACATAGATGTGTTATACTTAGACTTCAAAAAAGCATTTGACTCTGTACCACAAGAAAGACTACTAAAGAAACTGGAATCTTATGGAATAACAGGAAACACACTTGGGTGGATAAGGGACTTTCTGACAAAAAGAACTCAAAGGGTTAGGATTGGTAGTTCCTTCTCCAGTAAAGCTGATGTTATAAGTGGCATACCACAAGGCAGTATACTAGGACCTATACTATTTACTTTATTCATAAATATTCTCCCTTGTGAACTAAAGATACATGTAAAATTTTTGCAGATGACACAAAATTATACAACTCTCTAAAATTCTATCAGGATTTACAAAAAGATATTGAAACATTAGTAAAATGGCCAGACACATGGAATTTATATTTTAATGCCCAAAAAACGTAAAGTACTTCATATTGGGAAATCAAACCCAGAGAAAGAATACATAATGAAAAATCGGAGAGGAAGAAATAAAAGTATCAAAATGTGATGTGGAAAAAGACTTAGGTGTCACATTTGACAAAAATTTATCATTTGACAAACATATAACAAATAGTATAAACAAAGCGAACAGAATGATTGGAATAATAAAAAGAACATTTACATTTATAGATAAGGTTACTTTCTTACGGTTATATAAAACATTAGTTAGACCTATCCTAGAATATGGAAACACTGTATGGTACCCAATGCAAATAAAGCAGTCGCAAGCCATAGAAAGGGCTCAAAGAAGAGCAACAAAGCTGGTCTATACGACTATAGCATAAAAGATTATTCATATCAAGAAAGATTAAAGTACTTACAAGCACCATCACTTAAAGCAAGAAGAGTAAGTGGGAACTTGATACAGACATACAAAATATTTAATGGGTTTAACGATGTAAACAAAGCATGCTTTTTTTGTACTCCAAAGGTAGACACTACAAGAAACAGTACAAATAAACTATTTAAACAGTATTCCAGAACAAATCTCGGAAAGTTTACATTTACAAAAAGAGTAACAAAATATTGGAACAAATTAACAAACAATATCAAACGTGCACCTAGTATAAATACTTTTAAGAACCATATACTGATATAGATAAACATGAGTTATTGACTGAGCTAGTCAACGACCTGACCAACAATAAAAAGGAGTAAATCTGAAGGGGCATAAAAAGCCAAAAATGGCTAAGTTGTATATGACAACGCCCCAAATCTTGATCCGGATCCTGAATTTCATGCCCTGAAAAATAAAACTGGATATTACATCGCCCAACTGTTAATTTTTTGCATAATTTTAAGGTGAATTTTCAACACTAAAATCAGCACTCATGATAATGTTCAACACATTCCTTTTCAAAATCCCCAAACTGAAACAGATGTTTTTGACTTCCACATCTGTGGTCACCTTGTTCTATGGCTTCTGGATCCATGTTAACGACTTCAAGGTCTGGTAAGATCGGTTTGTCTTGGTGATTATTGCCAGAACTGTCCTCCCGACCGTCTCCCTCGGCCATTTTGTTATCATGTGATGTCATATTTTCACGTGATTCATTTGCATATGGTAGAATGTCTTATATCCGATAACATTACAAAATAACCACAATACGCAGTTCATAACACAAAATATTTATGGTATCACACACACACACACACACACACACACACACACACACACACACATTGTATGTGAATAATGATTTTCTTGTGATTGATAAATTCAGTCCCAGAACAAAATTGATGCCACAAACTACTATATATATATATATATATATATATATATATATATATATATATATATATATATATATATATATATATGATAGTCAGTCGTGTTCGACTATGACCATCAGAACAGCACTACTACTACTACTACTACTACTACTACTACTACTACACACACACACACACACACACACACACACACACACACACATTTGTTATAATTGTTACAGTTGTTTGATGTTAGCGTTTCCTTCTATATTGTGCCTATGTCTCCCCTTTTAATGTCTTATTTTTTCCAGTGATCTGTATCTTCCCCACCCCCCACGCCCCCTTTTTTTCCCCGTCTAATATCACTTAAAGTGGAAGACGTTAAACTGAAGACGACTACTACTACTACTACTACTACTACTACTACACACACACACACACACACACACACACACACACACACACACACATATATATATATATATATATATATATATATATATATATATATATATACATATTCAGCATTTATATAAATAGACAGACAGTACGCAGGATGGAAACAAAAAAAATCATCAGTTTGATGCTTGATATTACAACAATGCAACATTTACCACTGAAGACAGTCCACAACTCGCAGCCAGTAATGCAAGCAACCATCACTCACATCAACACAAGAGCCACGCTTCACAAATACATCGAAGAGAAAGTGAAAATAGCAACATCGATCATGCACAAAAAACAAAACAAAACAAAACAAAAAATTAAATTAAATTAAATTAACTCACTCAGTACGGCCAGTCCTCTCTTCTCCTCTACACAGACCCCTCGGATGTCCAGTGAGTGTCTGAATGACCCAACCTTTAGCTTCCGTCGTCATAATTGCGGTATTCTTTGTCAACATTCACCTCTTCAGTATAAGAGCCGAACTCCGGGGAGAGTTTCTGTGTGAAGTATGTGAATACAAGAGGGTTGATTTTTTTATGTGACTGTGCCCGTGATCTCTGCAAGACATGATGAAGCAAACTTACTTGAGTTTTTTTTAAATACTCTGGTTCAACTTATACTAACATATACAACAGAATTTAGGGGTTTCAAATCAACTGATTCGATTGAAAAAATGCACAAACATCATCATGATATAAAAAGGTTTCTTAAATGTGTCTGCCGGATAAAACACCAGACAATTATCTATTTGGAGAGTTGGGTAGATATCCGTTACATGTAAATTCAAGGATTTGACAACAATCAAGGACTGGTCAAATGTTATATCTGCTGCACATGAATATTAACAGACTCCCCAGATAACTGAGCGGCGACTGTCCGTCTGTATCTCTGACGAGCTATCTCAGTCTCATTTTCTCTGCGTGTGTGCATGAACAACTTTAGAAGGTGCAAACCACTGTGGCGATCTGAGAACACTGACACTTCATGTCACTGATATCATTTGTATTTTTGTTACTAAAATTTATTTAATTGTCACTAAAATTTATTTAATTGTCAAACACTTGAGGCTTTTGCCTCAAGGATGTCCCGAATGTCTTAAAAAAAAGCCCTGCCCCGCCATCATCCAAAGTAAGTCAAGTGAAGGACTAGGGCTCTGCCGGTCGGGGCTTGATCCCGGGGGCCGCTTCGGTAGCCGGAATGGCCTGGTCCTGATGACTGAAACAGTTGATGGCTCCCCCCCCCCCCCCCACTCCCCCACACACCAACCCACCCACCACTGGGCCCACCATCTTTCTACCCCCTCCATTCCATCACCTAGGAAGGTGGGTCATGCTGCTGCGCTCCTCCCCATTATGGTGTCAGAATGGTCAACGTGATGACCGTGGACTCCTAACAGGAAGAAGAAGAAGAAGAACTGTCGGGAGGCAAAAGAAAACGGAAAGGGCGGTCGTTGGTTCAGAGTACTGATGATTTATTCATCTTTAATTTCTCTAGATTGCCGCCAACGGCCAAACAACGTTGAAAACATCGGTTCTCGTGCGATCACCGAAGCTTAAGTGACGTTGGGCACGGTTATTTAGTAATGTGCTGATCATGTGAGGCGTATATTGAATTGTCCGAACTTGAACGCAGTGACGCCTCTTAGTGAGAAACTGAAAGAGTCACTGAAAGGTATGCATATATTGGAACAGTGATACAGCAAAAATACTCAATCACTCGTTTGCCTATTATATACTATATTTTGATATTTGAATGGTAAATATCCCCAAATTTCCGCCCTGCAAGAATAATGGGGGAAGGTGAAAGTGACTGGTACAGAAATCAGGAGGGGTAACTGCTTCGAGACTACGATCATATCGTGTGATGAGTTATGTCTCTTTGAGTTGCAAAGCCGCTCGTAACCCCCCAGTTCCCAGTTCAGGCTCAACTAGTCTGATACAGAGCCGTATTGTAAATCTAAGTTGTGATCTGTGCATTTGTCCATTTCTATTGCATTGTACCAGACTGATGATTACATTTGGCCTTTTATATAATTTTATTTTCCCCCATTTGTATTATCCCCCCTTTTGTTTCTTCTTTTTAAATTATCTCCGCTCTTCCTCTGTGGCCGTCATCCTGTTATTGTCATGTTTCCTTGTTTCTCTATGACTCAAAAGAGTTAATGGGAATAAACAAACTCTGAACTCTTGGATCCCAGAATGTATGGGCCTCTGCGAAAGGATGTTACCGTGACCGTCAGACTTGCTGTCTGTCTGTCCGCCTGCCTGTATGTCTCTCTGACTTGTAATCGTTTTCTCTGTGTATGCATGTGCAGTGACCGCAAGTAGATCTGCACATGGTATGTGGCGATCTCTGAAGAGTGACACTTCACTGATGCCATTTTATCCAGTTTAGCACTGTTCAAGCAATTTATTTACTTGCCAAAAGAGACAGGCAAATAAAACTCAAAGTACGGTTGATGGTTCAGAGTATACTTCATGGTTCTAAAATTTCTTCCATCTAATGCCAGCGGCCTCAAGTTACGGATATATTTTATGTATCACACAATCCAGAATACTAACTGGTATAATTGTGCAAAAATAAACGCCTTTCTATTTGTATAATATGTAAGTGTACTTATACTGTATTCATTTCCTTCAGAGGATCTATACCCGTGTTCATATCATATCATATCATATCAAGGCGTGCAGGCCTGACGAGGCCTTTTGCCCGCTTGATGTGGGGAAGAAAAAGAGAGTCCCCACATATGTCTGATGCATTTTTCAACATTGAGTGCGCAATGCTTGAAAAATCAATAAATATGTAAATGAGTTTTGTAATTTAAATTTTTCAAATGAATATCAAGATAATTTTTAAATGTATTCACTGTTCCTGCGGAAACAACATCTTGTGACAAATTGTTCCAAACATTTGTTACTCTGTTAGTAAAGAAATGTGTTCAGAGTATACTTCATGGTTCTAAAATTTCTTCCATCTAATGCCAGCGGCCTCAAGTTACGGATATATTTTATGTATCACACAATCCAGAATACTAACTGGTATAATTGTGCAAAAATAAACGCCTTTCTATTTGTATAATATGTAAGTGTACTTATACTGTATTCATTTCCTTCAGAGGAATCTACACCTGTGTTGATTTGTTGGGTTGATAGCTATACTGTGTACAGCTCTTTCTTATCCATGACTATTTTCTCCCCCACACCCCCAAAATAAAAATTTGTTTGCTCATTTTAAAAAATCTTTTTAATCATTGTTTTTCAAATGATGCAATTGTTTTTGATTGCTGTTTGGGGTTTATTACAATTAAAAAAAAAACTTTGTTTTTATACAAATGTTATATAATGGAGAGTATGTGTTTCAGTTTGAGAATGGTTTATTTTTATCTGCCCAAACTGGTCTTGAAGTTCTTGTGCAAATCATTATGATTTGAGAAAAGCATTTGGCTGTAGTAGTGTACCTGTTATATTCATGGTAATGCTTCAATAGAGACAACATATTTAAAATTAAAAAAAATAAATAAATAAATAAAAAAGATAAAGAGAGAAAGTGTATGAACATGAAAGGAGGAGAGGGAGAAAGAGTGAGTGAAAAATTCAGCAGCACAGACACACAGACACAGAAAATCACACTGTTTTCAGCATTTTAATGATGACATAGACAAGCAGCATGCTAGCACACAATTTCTTTTAAACCTGGAATGTTGGCAGTAGCACAAGTCTTTGGCGTGTAAGATTTATTTAGTAGTGACCGAGATCTATGTCACTGTGTCTTAACGAATATAGAAACATAGTTTGCTTTTTTATGTTTTCATTTTTCACAATTTAAAAAAACCATCTCAAGGACTTTGTATTTGGTTCAAGCCATTTTATTATGAACATAAAAAATATCTGTTCATGTTAAAAACCTTTTTAAAAAAAATATGTATATACTGTATTCTTCAGTCAGTAACTGTCACAAAAATTTCAGTTGTTCTTAGCAGATTATCACAAAAAATATGACACAGTTTGAAGGGACTTTTTACACATATCATGCCATAAATTTTTTTTATATATATATAAAAAGAAGAGGGCTGGTGATATGTATAATCAGCCAGATCAGCAGAAGTAAAGAGGTTTTTTTAACAACAAAAAATTATATATGTACACATACACTTCTTCTTCTTCTTTGTTCATGGGCTGCAACTCCCACGTTCACTCGTATATACACGAGTGGGCTTTTACGGGTATGACTGTTTTTACCCCGCCATGTAGGCAGCCATACTCCGCTTTCGGGGGTGTGCATGCTGGGTATGTACTTGTTTCCATAACCCACCGAATGCTGACATGGATTACAGGATCTTTAACGTGCGTATTTGATCTTTTGCTTGTGTATACACACGAAGGGGGTTCAGGCACTAGCAGGTCTACACATATGTTGACCTGGGAGATCAGAAAAATCTCCACCCTTTACCCACCAGGCGCCGTCACCGAGATTCGAACCCGGGACCCTCAGATTGAAAGTCCAACGCTTTAACCATTCGGCTACTGCACCTGTCGTACACATACACAAAAAAAAAACCACCATCCAAAACAAAACCTCCACTACTTTCAGTGTGGTCTGGTAAAAAGATTTTCCAACTGTCAGCTTCTCTTCCCTTTCCCTCCCCTCCACCCCCCAAAAAACACCTTTTTGTGTATGTGTGTCACAGCATATCAGCATTAAGTATAATATTCAGAATACAGCTGGGTCAGCATGACAGACAAATGACCAGTAAAAGAGCGACAACACTTCCTAGATAAATAGCGGCGTGTATGCATTCAAGCACTGAACATATTTGTCATACTTCATTGGGACTCTGGCAATGTGCTTTTTCATATCTTCGTTTCAGAGTACAAGCAAAACCCGATTTCTCATTTTACATATGTAAATATTGCCCCCCCCCCCCACCCAACCCCCTCCAATCCCATCCCCCCACGCCCCACCCTAATCAACAGTAGCTTTAATCAGCAACACACACAGCTGTGGTTAAGTAACAACAACAACAAAAGCTATATACATATATAAGCACATAATCAACAGGACAACTTTCTCATGAACCTCCATGCCCATAGGGTGAAGTTTCATCTCTTAACCCCTCGACTGCTGCCGACATGCAATGTTGCTGGCCAGGCCCTGTCCTGTTCCCTCCCACACAATGATGCCATGGGGCCAGAGAGGTGTGGAGAGAGAGCAAAGACGACTTAACAAACACCATCATTCCTCACCCCTTTAAAACAATAGAGGGATAGGGGCGGCATGAAGCAGTTATCACCTTCCTCAGCTAAACCAGTCTCTGTTTTTAAAAAAAAGAGAAAAAACGAAAAACGAAAAAAAGAAACCCAAACAAATAACACACGGTATATTTTTGCTGGACATCCTCAAAACCCACACCACACTGACATGACCACACACTGAGATTCAGCAGTCCAGAGGTTTTATCCAGCAAAACTAAAAGAGAAACCAAAGCCACCACCACCACCACCACAGCAGTGCACTCACAACGTCAAACCACCAACTACACTGACACCAGCACTATTCAGGCCGCCTCTGCAAAAAGCTGAACAAAGAGAACTGGATCCACTGTACTTAACAGACATGCACCACAACTTTAACTTTTTTCTCCTAAAATCACATTTGATTTTCAATAAACTGACTGACCCACCAGCGCAGACTCTAGCAGGGGTCTGGTTCCTGTCCGGTGCAAACTACTAGGGTGAAAGTAGCCAGGGCTAGTGATCTCCTTTAGGTGTATTACCTCCCATCTACTTACGTGTGACGTGCCCTCTTTGAAGGCAAAGAAAGCCAGGAAAGCAAACAGCTATGGGAAAAACTCAAAGGCGGGAAGGATGAGAAGGTCTCTGAGTGGGTCACTGTTTTTTATGTTAAACATAATTTCAGGGCAAAAAAAAAAAAATATATATATATATATATATATATATACAGCACTTATAGTTCCACAAGAAAGCAGCATTGGGGCAGAACTACACACTCACACACACGCCATAAGCACATCATGTCAAAAAAACACACCAGATGTACACACATACCGTTAAAACTCTACCTGCTGTGACCCAGTCAACACTGTGTGTATAAACTGTCAAATCAATGTCAAATCTAAAACCATCTGCCAGCAACCTACGCCAGTTACTGTTAATTACTAGCTTGCCAAAAATGAACTTGTTGGAACAATTCTGATGTCTGCATAGCATTCCAAACAAATCATGTTGATTATAGCCAAGCTGACTGCAAAGGGGCCATTTCAGGGTGCAACATAAGAACAAACTGCGATAGGTCGAAACAAAACACGATAAAAATCAAGTCAGCTGGCGTCACTAGTCATCTGACCCGTTGGGGAAACGCTGATCAAAAGACTTGGTCAGAAGCACCATACCGTCATCATGGACAGCGAGAAAAGAGGTTCTTGTTCACCTTGCACTGTCATGGAGGCACTGTGACAGATCTGGTTCGGCACTGGACTTCTGATCCACAGTCCAGGGTTGATGCCCCATGGTGCTGTGCTCTTGGGAAAGGCACTGAAGTCTCACTTCTCCACTCCCACCTGTGAACTGAGTACCTGACATCCGTTGGAGGGGGGGCAGTTTCAATGGCAGAAAGAGAGGACTGGACCTCGCCTTCCTATGCCGTGACCTAAACATAGTGGATATTAAAAAAAAAAAAAAAAAAAAAATTCTCTGCCCCGATCGCTAAGGGATCTTTAACCTTCACTTAACAATCCTGGACATCTCCTCCCTGTTTATGACCAAGTTCAGAAAGATCAAGATATGAACAGGCAGCTACTGTAGAAAACAACATTGCATCGCTTTGTGTTTTATAATTTACTGGCACAATGATACACGTTCACAGTACTGGCGATGACACGAAACTGAATAGCAACACTGCCACACAGTCACTGACCTCTTGCTAAAGATCAGCTCCTCTACCCGTTCCCCCCTTTCAAAGAGACTTGTTAAGTAATGCACACCCCGACAGGCACTTAGAAAAACGCCCCTTCTTCTTCACCAGCGGACCAAGGCTAAACACTGAGGAGATCCTGCTCCTTAAGAAATATGTGGGACTGCAGCAGACAGAAAAAGAAAAAGAAGTTTCCTTCTTCAAGATTAGCGCAACTTTCACAAAGGGAACGCCAAATTCCGTTAAAACCAGTGAAGACCGTGACCTGCAAACAACTGCGCACACAACACACTCTGCATTGCAAGCAGACAATGAAACTGAAACTGTCACAACAGCTACAGATCTCCACTCCATCCACATCAACAGATGCTGTCATTACTGACCGTTTCCACAACCATCACAATGTAAATCTCTTTCATTAATATATATATATATGTACAACACTTTGCAAATATATCAGCATATGTACAGACTTTTAGTAAAGCAACACTGTGGTCACAATGCAAAGCCTACAATCACATCATACAAATGGGTAGATCATGGTGTAAGTAAACACAGCATTTAACCAGTGTCATCTGACATAGAGAAAATTTCATCACATGATATACAAATCAAGGTCACAATATATTATCTTTTAGTGTCAACATAATTAGATTATATCATGGTTATCACATGGGTATGCTCAAGTAAATTTGTTATTGTTAAGACATAACACACACACACATATATGTAAGTGTGTGTGCGTGTGTGTGTTTGTGTGTGTCTGTGTGTTAATTACAATGAACAGTAACACAGTCTATGAACAAATTTATAAACATGTGTATAAAATGCAAATATACATGACAAAAATGTGAACAATATTACAGAGAAATCCATGTCAAATAAGCAGAAACACAGGCCTACACAGATGTAAGCTTCTGTATAACACAGTAAATTGCACAACAAATGGTAATAGTACATACAAAAACACTGTTCAATTTGTCTGTGGTTTCCTTTTTCAGTATGGGACTTTTTCCATTAGTCTGTGTGGGACTAAATGGGTTATTTTATAGTAACGTAAATCTGCCTTTGAAGTTCTATGCATATCTTACGTGTGTCAGATAATACCAACTAAAAGTTCTACAAATAAATGGGTCAGATTATACCAACTTCAATCTGTCTTCCTATCCATAGATTATGTATGTTATATTTCAACTTAAACCTGTCTTTCTATCAAAACTTTTTAAGTGGGATTACATGACAACGAATCTACCTTCCTATCAATGCTTTATTTATGTGGATCAGATTACATTAGTGTAAATATCTTCCAGTCTACTGACCTGCCTGCCAATGTCTACATTCTGCAGATATGAATTCCTTCAACCTGTTTATAAAGGCAGTCTGAAAAACAAAGGAGAATGCTGAACAGCAAGTCCAACCAGAAAAGAAAAAAAAAGAAACATCTTCCTCCAATAAGCAGGGTGGGGGAGGGTTATCATCCTCACTGTTGCTTACGCTAGTTATAACCCAGCTGGCTGCACAGGGCAATATCAGGACTGCCCAGGAAAATATATTTTAAAAAAAACAACACCAGTTCAATTGCATTAAACACAAAACTTAAGGTGAAAAACAAACCAAAAAAACCCCTAAAAACAAAAAAAAGAACAAACCCAACAAACAAAATCCCACCTGCAAAATAAACAGTTCATGACACATTATCTTGACCAATTTTGCTCCTCAAGACGAGGCGGCGCTGAGGACGTCAGCCCTTCTGCTTAATTTACCATTCCTTGATTACCAAAAAAATCATAAAAAAGATTTAAAAAAAAAACCCTTCAAAAAGCCACACAAAAATTGGATAAAAAGGCCATACAGGCAAATAACACTGCAGAACAGACAGCTAGTGCCCATCCCAGTGTTCACAATATCACTACCTGATCACCAGAGCAAAAAAAAAAAAAAAAAAAAAAAAAAACACAGATAGCACATCACAGACTGGAAATGAGAAGAAAAAAAGGGGGTCAAGCCTGTTGGGAAAAAAGAAAGGGGAATGGACTGGGAGGGCAAAAAAACCCCAAAACAAACAACAACAACAAAACAAAACACAAGAGAGGCAAGGCCTTCAAGACTCACTTGTGATAAATTAAGTCCCCTAGCATTAATGACAGAGTAATTTCCCTTTTTTACTATCTGCACCAAAATGTTTGCAAAATAAAAAAAAATTCCATGCTTAGCAAAAGAAGTTCCTGTTTGAACAGAAAATGATAATAATGACTCCTCTTGTTGTTGTGTCAGAATAAGAGGTCAAAGTGGCAAGTTTAGAGAATACAAAAAATATAAATATGACAGTAAATGCAATTTGCATATAATTAGGCTTCTTTTTTTAATTTTTTTGTGCCCATCCCAGAGGTGCAATATTGTTTTAAACAAGATGACTGGAAAGAACTGAATTTTCCCTATTTTTATGCCAAATTTGGTGTCAACTGACTATTTGCAGAGAAAATGTCAATGTTAAAGTTTACCACGGACACACAGACACACTGACACACACACACGCACAGACAACCGAACACCGGGTTAAAACATAGACTCACTTTGTTTACACAAGTGAGTCAAAAATCAGTAGACAAGGAAGGAAGAAAAAGTGTCTGAAACAAAGAGAGAAACAGAAAAAAGGAATTTTCAATTAAAGAAGTTCCACAGAATGATGCTATCTACTGAAAGACCCCCTGCATCCATCGGGGGAAAAACTACCTGATCACAAGCCTGAATGCAGTATGTACACAAAATACAAACTTCTATTTTAACATCCAAAATGTCCATGGGCAACTCATGGATGAGGGCAACAGGCTGTGTGGAGAAAGTAACAAAAAATGCAAAACAATAGCGAAAGAATTCTCACAATGGCAGAACTGTTGTCTCACATTTATTTGCTTATTTATCATTATTATTGTCTTTTTATTCTTTAGCCTTTTCATCTTTTTTTTAATCTTTTTTTTTGTGCACTTAAGAGTTGATTTCATCAAGATTCTGCACCTCATAAATACCATAATTATTATTATTTTCATTATTATTATCATTATTTATTCATTTTATTTTATTTTATTTTATTTTATTAAATTATTTCTTTAAGATTTTTTTTCTCAAGGCCTGACTAAGCGCGTTGGGTTACGCTGCTGGTCAGGCATCTGCTTGGCAGATGTGGTGTAGCGTATATGGATTTGACTGAACGCAGTGATAGCCTCCTTGAGCTACTGATACTGTAGCGTATATGGATTTGACCGAATGCAGTGATGCCTCCTTGAGCTACTGATACTGATACTGTCGTCTCAACAGATGCCAGGAAATCACACACAACCAAACACACCACGTTTACCAAGGGCAGCTGCAGACATCCAAAATACCCAAACTGCTCACATCTCTTCTGTTGCTGTTTCAATACATGAAAAACATGATGGCACCAGAAAATGGGACTATTACTGGCTACTTCTCAAACAAAAAGTTGGTGTCACTTTTTCAAAAATATGTCAACACTGACCAAAACATCTTTACATACATATCAAGTATATTCTTTTTATTATTTAGAACTGAAGATGGTTTTACTATCACTGACAATTTAAAACAAAATTTTTTTAACCACAGAAAGATATCTAAATTTATCACCCGAAAGAAAAAAAATCAATCCACAAGTTATCAGGACAACAAAAACAGGAGTTTCAGAAACAGTTACCTTCACCATAACTGGACTTCAAAGTCAGCGTGACAGACACACATTGCTAAATAAAAAAAAAAAAAAGTAATGTTCACATCAGAAAAAACAACAGTACCAAAAACATAATTGACTCCAAACACTGGCCTTGTCTTCTTAACACTGGAGCTCTTTAGAGAAACCCGAAAGACTTCTTTCAGTGTACTGCAGCATGAAATGTAAATTCAAACCAAAACCTGTTAGTCACTGCAATACTCTACAAGAACAGAGACAACACTGCTTTTTTTTCTTTTTCTTTTTAATTAATAAGACAACCAAATCCCCATCCATGGTAAAAGCTTCCTCTCCTGTACTGAAGTGAAGCGTATAAACGTTATCCTTCAGTCTCGGCAGCATTTAAATGTGGAGAAGCAAAGGAATAAGCGTTGCATTGAAGGCAAAATGAAAACGAACTCCAGAAACTGATGGTGAGCCTGTGGAGACAGGGCCTCAGTTTAGCTATCACTGATAAGAAATTCAACTTGACTGTTCACTGTCATCACGTATGCTTTAAGAAAGCTCAACAAAAACGGTTACCTTCTCAGAAACCTAAAATAATTTATTGTAATACTAGCCAAAAGCATTCTCCAAACTGTGCACAAAAGTCTTGCTGAAAGCAAACTCTTATTCAGTATCTCTTCATGGTGTTAACTATCTGGGAGTTGGGAGCAGGGCAAGTGCAGTGAGACTGGCTGGAAATATAGTAGGTCTTCAGTAACTGTCCCTGTGTGATCTGTGCCATCATGCTGTCAAATGCAAAGCCCTGCAGATTTTGAACGATTCGGAACACCCACTCAGCTCTGAAACTAAGATGATACACAGAGTCTGCCTTAAGGAAAAATACACATTTTAATGAATGTTACCGTTCTGAAAGTGACTGTGCTTTGTATGTTTAATGTCACATGTACTCAAGCCAAAAGACTTCTTCTTCTGCGTTCGTGGGCTGCAACTCCCACGTTCACTCGTATGCACACGAGTGGGCTTTTACGTGTATGACCGTTTTTACCCCGCCATGTAGGCAGCCATACTCCGTTTTCGGGTGTGTACATGCTGGGTATGTTCTTGTTTCCATAACCCACCGAACGCTGACATGGATTACAGGATCTTTAACATGCGTATTTGATCTTCTGCTTGCATATACACACGAAGGGGGTTCAGGCACTAGCAGGTCTGCACATATGTTGACCTGGGAGATTGGAAAAATCTCCACCCTTCAACCCACCAGGCGCCGTCACCGTGATTCGAACCCGGGACCCTCAGATTGACAGTCCAACGCTTTAACCACTCGGCTATTGCGCCCGTCAAGCCAAAAGACAAATTCTGTGAATTTCAGACAATTAAGTTGTATCTTACGGTTCCAGAAATATAGATCCTCATTTGCTTTGTCATTCAACATAACTGTTTCATTAAAAAAAAAAATCATTTGTAGGGTTCAGAAACATACAAGACTAATCTAGATGTCAAATGAATTAAACTGTCCCATGTCAAACATACAGTTTCTACTTCTCAATTACTAGAACCTTTTCTTGAGTGCAAACACTCTCGAATGCACGCCCACACATCTGCAGCAATGTCCCCAGGCAAACAATATCACTGACTGACTAAAGTCAATTTCCAATAGATCAGAAGCTACAGAACAAACATGGTTTACAAACATGATGAAATGTCGACAGTGACATAGATATTAATGAACCTCCATACAGTGCCACCAGATGAACCAGATTACCACTGTCTCTTAAATGCATTTTTTTATGCTTATCTCTTTGGAGACAATGAAGATTACTTGACTTGTACTCATAATCATTTTCAGTTTTGTTCTGTGTCCTTCACAGTACTTTGAACTCTTGCTCTGCCAATGAAAACCCTGGTCACACCAGTCACACACAGCCTGACAGCAGGTCTGCTGCAGTCACTCTATCACACAGTTTTGAAAAAGTTTCCAACATTACAAATGTCCTCAAAGACAGCCTCAAAATGAAAGTATTCTCAAAACTTCTTCTTTTTCTTGGAATGCAACTCCCATGTTCATTTTTATGAATCACTGGGATTTTACATGCACGGTTGTTTTCATCCCGCCACATAGGTCGCTGCACTCCGTTTTTGAGGGTGTTCTCAAGACAAAATCTGCACAGCATGCATTTTGCCCACAGCAACAAATGTGTCAGATGAATCACTGTAGTGCACAGACCTATCAACATCTAAAGCCTGTAACTTTCATCTCTCTCTGTTCGTTCTACGCCTGTGCAGAATGATGATAGCCGACTTCAGACTCTTTCCTTCAGGGATGATCGCATTTGACATGGATACTATAAATCGTATAATGTACAAGATATGCTTTGACAATCCATACGCAAATAATACTTTAACTTACACTGAACACTTCACACCACATGAGCAAGCTCTATGAACACATACCACCAGCCTGACATCAAACACAACCAATGCACAACATGACTGGTTGTCGTTTGCCTTTTCACTTTTCAATGAAAATTCAACCTTGTTGTCTACCATTTCAATGAACTGTTGTCTACCTTGTCTATCATTTCAATAAACTTTTGCTGTAGACCATTCCAACAAACTTTGTCTATCATTTCAATAAACATCAACCATTTCAATATACCTTGCTGTCTACCATTCCAATAAACTTGGTCTACCATTTCAAATAAACCCTGAACCTTGTCATCTTTTCAATAAACACTGCTATCATTTCAATAAAGTGTTGTCTGTCATATCAATCAAGCATTGTCTACCATTTCAAGTTTGTTTTCTTCCATTTCAATAAACTTTGTCTATCACTTCAATAAACCTTGCTGTCTACCGTTTCAATAAACGTTGCTGTCTACCATTTCAATAAACCTGGTCTACCATTCCATTAAACACTGTCTACTGCTTCAATCATATACCTTGCTGTCTACCACTTCCATACAGCTGGTGTCAAGAGTTGAACTCAAGGTCAGGTCAGGTCAGGTCAGAGCTCACATGAAGGTGGTGTCATCGTAGTTGGACTTGTGTTTGGAGCGCGACTCAAACAGCTCTCGGATCAGACTGGCTTTCTCCTGCTCCAGTTTGGTGATCCTGTCCGACTTCTCCCTCACGTCCTGCGGCCACAACACACAAACCACTGCTCAGTGCACTTTCGTTCTCATGCTGGAAGGCGACACCATGGTCGAGACGCTTATATGCCGATACAGAGTCCATGAGGGGGCTGGGTTCAATTCCTCGTCTCGCACGTCCTCCCACGTTTGACTGGAAAATCAAACTGAGCACCTAGTCATTCAGAAGAGATGATACACTGGGGTCCTGTGCACAGCATGCTTCTTGGCGCACTGGAAAGGAACCCATGGCAACAAAAGTGTTGTCCTCTGGCAAAATTCTGAAGAAGAAATCCTCTCTGACAGGTTGGGTTACGCTGGTGTAAGTGATGGCCTAGAGGTAATGCGCCCGCCTAGGAAGTGAGAGAGAATCTGAGCGCGCTGGTTCGAATCACGGCTCAGCCGCCGATATTTTCTCCCCCTCCACTAGACCTTGAGTGGTGGTCTGGAGGCTAGTCATTTGGATGAGACGATAAACCGAGGTCCCGTGTGCAGCATGCACTTAGCGCACGTGAAAGAACCCACGGCAACAAAAGCGTCGTTCCTGGCAAAATTCTGTAGAAAAACCCACTTCGATAGGAAAAACAAATAAAACGGCACGCAGGAAAAAATACATGGACACACACACACATTAACAGACCTCGTCCCCAATTCTCCTGGTGCCAGTTGCATTGCTTGGTTCTAACTTTTTGACAGTTACACGTGACTAAATGCCTATGTTGACCGCACTACGCCATTGGTCAGTTCCATACCACACACAGTTAGTAGCGGGTTACGACTATACTAGGCTCTTCCGTCCGAGCAATGCAACTGGCTCCTGTTCTCAAGTTTTCTACCAACATACATGCCTTTCCCCACCTCACGCATACACAGACACACCCATACACACACACACACTTAGGCAAGATCAACAGCAAACCTGGGTCAGTCTCCTATTTTGCTCGCGGACAATGTGGATGGTGCCATCGCTGGTGCCTGAACTGGAGCCGTTTGCCACAGGCGTCACCGCCAGGTTCATGTGTAAAGGAAATCCCTGCAAACAGTGAATGATAACAATCGTACTGTGTTGCAATGCACTGTGTTGCGTTGCACTGTGATGTGCTGTGTTGTGTTGTGTTTTGTGCTGTGTTGTGCTGTGTAGTGTGGAGTTGAGTTGTGCCAAGTTGTGCTACTTTTTGTCAAAACAGATTTATTGTTTGTTTGTTTTGGTGAAATTTAGTCTGCTCTTTTCAGAGTCAGTGTGTTGCCACAGTATAGTGCCACTACCCCCTTTTTCTTTCTTTCTCTCTCTCTCTCTCTCTTTCCTTTTCCCTGCCTGCAAGAGTATTTCTTTTGCTGCCAAGTACCAGAGTGAATTTTTTCTACAATATTTTGACTGAGGTAAACCCTTTTGTTGAAGTGGGCTGTTGTTTTTCATGTGCACTGTATACACAGATCTCTTCTTCTTCTTCTTCTGCGTTCATGGGCTGCAACTCCCACGTTCACTCATATGCACACGAGTGGGCTTTTACGTGTATGACTGTTTTTACCCCACCATGTAGGCAGCCATACTCCGTTTTCGGGGGTGTGCATGCTGGGTATGTTCTTGTTTCCATAACCCACCGAACGCTGACATGGATTACAGGATCTTTAACGTGCGTATTTGATCTTCTGCTTGCATATACACACGAAGGGGGTTCAGGCACTAGCAGGTCTGCACATATGTTGACCTGGGAGATTGTAAAAATCTCCACCCTTCACCCACCAGGTGCCGTCACCGTGATTCGAACCCGGGACCCTCAGATTGACAGTCCAACGCTTTAACCACTTGGCTATTGCGCCAGTCACACAGATCTCAATTGACCAACTCCTCCAAATGACAAGCACCCAGAACACCCCACAAGTCTAGTGGAGACACCACACAAGTCTAGTGGAGACACCACACAAGTCTAAAGTCTAGTGGAGACACCACACAAGTCTAGTGGAGGGTGAGAGAGAAAAGCCTGGTCCCTATCTAAGTCCAAAACCCATGGACACTTGCCTCCAAGTTGGGCGCATTACCACTGGGACAAAGCCCAACATCAGCAGCAACAGCATTGTCAATAGCTCATCAGACCTGCATTCCCCACAGGGGTGACTGCTGTGCATGTTTAGGTGTTACATAGTACTGCTCAAGGGTTTTTCTTTCATAAAAATTACAAGACTTTTCCAGATCCTGAAGGTCTAAACATAATTTCCCCAGACTTTCCCAGCCCTGAGAATGGCTCTCTCATTTTACCCCAAGACTTTTCCACAAATTCCAGACTTCCATGACTGTCTCTCTATAAATATACAAGCGGAACCCTGCGAGTAAGACTCACTTTTTCAGAGCTGTCCACCAAAGTACGAAGCTGCAGGTTGACCTCGGAGATTCGTGCGCGCTGAAAGTTCATCCTCTCCTGGTGGGCTTCCAATGAGTTGTCCTGTGAGGGAAGGGACATGTCCAGCCATTCTTACTTCTCATGACATCCATACCAACCTCCAGAATTCATGGGTAATCATGACATAAGAAATGACAGCATATAACAGGGTAGGTTTTTCTTGTGTGTGTGCCCCAGAATTTGGATCATTTTGTTTTCTATATTTTGATGATGATGAATCATGCAGATACCAACCCCTGTCACGTGTTTGTAGGAACAATCAGGAAATTTAGTGGGAACATTTTGAATTTGGCAGTACGATTTGGACTCCGAGCCACATAAGCAAACATACACTTACAAGGCATCCAAACACTCGGGACTACCTGCAACATGGTGCCACTGCTACGATTAAGCTGACTGGTCCACTCAATGCTGCTTCTATCTAAACAGGCACGCAATTACCTCAGCATCATCACGTGACACCAAGGTTAGTAGTGACTGCCCTGGCCTCGTGATCGATAGGTCTAGAGTGTCTGGGTAATGTTATGACAGGAAAGCATGTGACCATGCTATGTAGTCGAAAATGTACTCGTCAGAACAATTTTGATGTTGGCGTAACGTCGGAACAAACGACGATCAAGCGTAACAAAATACAGCCAAATCCTTACAGCCGGCATCTCTGATGATGATGATGATGGTGATGGAAGACGCTGCTATGACTGTGACGGTCCATTTAGGTTGGGACTACCTGACAGGGCTGTACTCTCATAATACCATATCCCAGTGTCAACCAGCCTGAGAGATACAGACGCCTGCAGTGTTGGTCAGGAAACTTGAGCAACACTCCCAACGACGCATCCATGAAGTGGATGACTTCTGACTGTGTGGTCAACTGTGGGTAAGCAGCCAGCCACGGGCTGAAAAAACACATCTTTGATAGGGCTCGAACCTGCGTCCTCCCAGTCGTCAGTCTGTGACGCAAACCACCTCGCCACGGCAGCTGGTTTTATAGTCATGATTTATAATAAGTCACATTCATGTTGTTGTAATTGTTACTGCAATCCACATAAGCAATCAAAGAGATAAGTGCAAAGTGGCTTTCCTGTTCAATGGCAGGGTGAAAGGCTGAACCAGATAAAAACATTCAATTCCACAATTTCAGTTCCAGACCACAAATGATTATGTTTGTTTCATTAACAGTCTATAAAGCTATTTTGTTTTGTTGTGAACCAGATGCTGTTTTCACAGTTCTGTTTTCTGATTCATCAGAAACTAACCAACTGTTCTATTTTTCAGTTCATCAGAAACTTACCAAGTGTCAACTGTATTCAGAGATGAGGCACTGCCACGTTTATGTTCATGATCCTACGCACGATTCAAAATGCCTTGTGCACTGCACTGCCTAAAAAAAAGCCTTCCTTCTTCTGCATTTGTAATCAACATGCATTTTATGACTGCTTTTATACATGTACGCGTGTGCATGATTTCTCCCCAGGCTGTTGAGACATGCACTTAAAAATAAAAAAAGAAAAAGAAAAAAGGTGGTTGGTTTGGGAGAGTGGTGGTGGTGGTGGGGTGCTGGGAAGGGGGGCCGGGGCCGGGGGTGGGGGTGGGGGGTGGGTGGGGCAAGAAAAAGAGGGATAGGAAGTGTGTGGAAGGGTAAGGGGAGTCGGAGGGGTGACAGGGAGGAGGAAGACAGGCTTGATGAAGCGTGCAGGACTCACATTGTGGTTGACTTTGCCCAGCATCCTCTGCTTGTCTTGCACAGCAGCCAGCTGACGCAGGTACCAGTCGCGGGCCACCTCAACCATTTCCAGCCCCCGCTTCAGCATCTCCCCCTCCTCCTCCAGCTGCTGCATCCTCTTGATCTGCACACCGACAGGCAAGTGGTTGAACATGCACACAAATCTACATGAACTGATGATGTGCATATCATATGCCAGCGACGGGTGCAATAGCTGGGAGGTTAAAAGTGTTGGACTTTCAATCTGAAGGTCTTGGGTTCAAATCTCGGTAATGTCGCCTGGTGGGTAAACAGTGAAGATTTTTCCAATCTCCCAGGTCAACATACGTGCAGATCTGCTTGTGCCTAAACCCCCTTTGTGTGTATACGCACGCAGAAGATCAAATATGCACGTTAAAGATCCTGCAATCCATGTCAGCGTCCAGTGGATTATGAAAACAAGAACATACCCAGAGATGCACGCCTCCAAATACAGAATATGGCTGCCTACATGGCAGGTAAAAACAGGTATACACGTAAAAGCCCACTCATGTACATGTATACAAGTAACATGGGAGTTGCAGCCCACAAACGACGAAGAAGATATGCCAGCGTACAGTCTAACATGTACAAATGTGCCAATATACACAGGACCACACACACAAATCTACATGATGATGTACATAACATATGCCAGAAGTTAAGCATGTACGAATGTGCCTGTATACGCACATCCACACACACACACACATATACAAGTCTACACTATGATGTACATATTATATTGTTTATTGTTGATCATAGCCCAGCAACTGCACAGGGCTGTATCAGGACTGTCAAAACACACAAATACTCAACCACATTAACACAAAACTGTCACATTACACACACAAACACAGTGACACACACACACACAAATCACCAAGACAAACCCACAAAACACAGTTCATGACATCTTAACCCTAGGGCAAATAAGACAAGGTTGTGCTGAGGATGTCAGCCTTTCCTCATGATTTATTATCCCCAAATTACCAAAAATCGTAAAAAAGGGATAAAAAAACACAAAAAAACCCAAACAAAAACAGCTTACACCCCCCCCCCACCCCCCACGCCCCCCCAGAAAAGCCAAAAGGCAAGCAACACTGCAGCTAGACAATTTACAATCTCACTACCTAATCACCACAACAAACAGCACAGTGCATCAGACTGCAGGAAAGAGAGAAAAAAAAAGGTGTCAAGCTGCTCAAGGCTTGCTCGAAAAACGAAAGGGAACTGGACTGGGAAGGCAGAAAAAGAAGACAAAAGTGAAGGGAAAAAAAAAAGAAAAAAAAAGGGCAGAAATATAGAGAGCTTTTCAGTTGAAAAGAGAATTTCCAGAATGAGGGGATGCTATTACTAGTATTAATACTAAAAGACCCTAGACATCCCACAGGGAAACTTAGAATGGGGGAAAAAAAAAAAATTAAATAAAGGTAGGCAAAACGTAAACTATAAAGCATCCTACCATATTCTGATCCACCCCATTCTGAAGTGTGTGCCGTCGACCAGATCCATGTCGCCGCACTGTGGCTTTCCCAGGAGCATGCTGCAGGCCAGGAGCATGGGCCTGTCCCCCTTCCTCCGTCTTCCTGTGCTGGAACTGGTCAATGTTGGCTGGAGACACACAGTCTGTCCTTCATCGCACACCGTTAACACTGATGTACTGATCCCCACACCACCACCCTCACACACACACATTATAATACATTAATCAAGCAACAGTTTGGACATGTCCATTGATATTATTATTATTATGAGCGTTTATAATGCCTTATCTTGAAAATAAGCCCTTACAAATAGAACACATAATGTGTAAATATCAAAAAGGAAAAACTGAACACAAGATACCAAACGTCACTGAAAACTATTCATCCACCCCACCCCCACACAATACACACAAGCACACGTGCACGCACACACACAAGTCACAGCACACAATCGTAAATTGTACACAATCAAAAATACTACCAACAAATTCTGAAACTATCAAAACTCACTCACTCACTCACAGTCATTTTAGTTCATACTGGAAATGGATGAGCTGTTGAGAATTAATCAGGAGGGGAATACAGAACTGTATTGTATAACTATTTTGTCACAATAGATTTCTCTGTGTGAAATTCAGGCTGCTTTACCCATGGACAGAGCAACGCTACAGTGTAGTGTCATCCACTTTTTTTCCTGCCTGAAAGTGAAACTGCCAGTCTATTTCTTTCTTATAAACTGTTTTTTGTGCATATTTTTTCCAGTGAAACCCTCATGTTGCTATGGGTTCCTTTACAGGCGCTAAGCTAAGTGCATGCTACACACGGGACCTCAGTTTTTCATCTCATCTGAAAGACTAGCATCCAGAACACCACTCAAGGTCTAGTAGAGACAGAACTTCGAGAAAATACTGCTGAGTGTGTGATTCAAATTTCAATCCTGTATGCTGAGACTCTCTCGCTTCCTAGGTGGACACCACTAGGCCACCACACCATTAACACTGATGTACTGATTCCTCCCTCCCCACCCCCCCTATGTGCACACACACACACACACACACAGAGTACACACACACACACACCGGATACGTTCATCAATCCATTGTTTGGACATG
Source organism: Babylonia areolata (assembly GCF_041734735.1). Lineage (NCBI taxonomy): Eukaryota > Metazoa > Mollusca > Gastropoda > Neogastropoda > Buccinidae > Babylonia > Babylonia areolata. Next base: position 5,751,117 of record NC_134889.1, read on the forward strand.
AATCACACTACAGTATGTTTGATATTTAAATCATACCAACTTACAACTGACCCGCAGAAGTGTGGACAGATTGACCTTGATCCACGCTGCTTTTTGCACCAGATTAAACTAAATTTATGACCACCTGTCCCTTGCTCGCATTAACCCTTTCACTGCCAGTCAGTTTAAAGTGCAAATTAACCTTGTGCAGGAACCACAGAAAAGATGGTGTCTAAGAATAGCTAAGGATTCCCCTGTGATGTGTAGAAAAAAATGGCCAATCCTACCACTGAAAATTAAGAGCATTAGTTTAATGCACAAAAGGCCCATCAACTGGTTGCATTTCAGTGACATGGGTGCTTTACCTAGCTGGTGCCAAAATGCGACCATGGCGGTGAAACTGAAAGGGTTAACACCTTTCAAGTACGTCATACTGCATCAGAGGTCAGGTCTCATGCTTTTTAATTCTTCCAATTTCATAACACAACACTGAGAGTGAGATGAGAGTAGAATCATAAAAAATTATCTTAAACACTTATTTAAAAAATCATTTACATATATAATATATATTTGATATACTGTAAAGTTCGGTCTATTGAGCGCACTGGTATATAAGCTGCACCCACTAAATTTTGGAAAAAACTGTACATCATACATACATAAGCCGCACTTATTTCCAGTACCGGAACACATACTGATACTACAGAAAAGCTGTCAATATAAAATAAACAAAAGCGGGAACAACACAAAGAAAAGCAAGCATCATATTCAAAATCAAACTCAAAGGTTTGTATGACAAAGAAATTTTCTCTCTAATAATGAAATGAGAAGCAGAAAAAAGGGTTCACACACACATGCCAATACATCATTACATGCATACAGTCTCTTTCAAGTTACACACACAGTCGGTTTCTCACAAGGTCTCTTTCAAACACACACTGACACTAATGACAGTCTTTGACCTTTCCCCTTTCAGTTTCATACAAATGTATGCATGTTCACACACACACACACACACGATACACACACACAACACACAAACACCAATACACACCACACACACACACAAATTCTCTCACACAGTTGCACACACACACATACACTGACCAATTAAAAGCAACACCTTTGTGACAACGTCAAAAGATGTGACACTGAGTGATTGACTCACCTGCACTCCAGCACCCGCTAAACCCCTAAAGCTGAAAGGATCTCGCCTAAATACTTCTTTAATGAGCCATGACAGATCGTCATTCCAACAGAGCGCTAGCCGTAAATTGCCCACCTGAGGCTGTGTGCATGGAAAGTGGAAAGGCTATTCTTCTTTTTCTGCTCTACTGCACATGGGGGCAAGCTGTCACTCTGCCACTGGGCTGTTTTCACAGGGTAAAGAGTGACACCACTCCTGTTTGTGTCTGCCTTCTACTGGTCCTAGATCTGCTGGTTTTATAGAAAATTTGCTGTTTGAAAAGCACCAAGTTCTCTGATAATATCAGATTTCAATACTCTCACTGGTATAAAAAAAAGAAAAAAGAAAAAAAAAAGAAAACCACTGAAGCTTAAAACATTTTCTTATGAAAACCAACTTAAGTAATGTGTACATACTTTAAAAAAAAAAATATATATATATACACACAGACACACACACACACAACCCTACAGCTTCCGACTGGTTATTTCCTACTATTATATACAACTAACTATATAATTCAGCAAAACAAAAAATGTTAATTGTACTTATATATTATCATACACATATATATACATGTATACCATCAAGATTTAATATTTTGTTCCTAATTAGCAAACAAATTCTTTGAAATTTCAGTTTCTCAAGGCAGGATCACAATGTTCTGACAAAGTCATGTGCTACACCACATCTGCTATGCAGATGCCTGACCAGAGCATAACCCAACACACTAGTCAGGCCTGAGCGCATGCATATTTGTGTGCCTATCAGCAGATGTGTGAGGTAGATGGCTACAGAATTTTGCTAGAGGACAATCCTTTTGTTGTCATGGGTTATTTTTCAGCTCACAAAGTGTGTGCTGCTAACCTGGGCTTTGTTTATCATCTTATCCAAATGATTAGACACACAGATTTATTTTCCAGTCTGACTAATGAGAAAGGGTGAGACTAGGATTTGAACCCTGACCATCATGGTTGCTGTATTGGCAGATTAGCATCTTAACCATTCTCATGATTCTGCCACCTTCCTCTCCATTAGTGAAGTAACTACTGTATGCAGGGTTCAGACAGACAATCTAACACAGCATTTCTAATATTGGTGCCTGTCCATTTCTCAATACAGACTGCCAGCTTAACTGATGACCACTGATGTTGATTTTCTGGCCTCTCACTTTTGCCTGCCATGTGACTCCTGGCCTTCTCAAACAATCTGAAGTTCTGTAACAGAAATATTCTACGCACAGCAAACAGAAAAATAGCCTTTTTTTTATTTACTATTTTGCATTTTCAATGCTATCATCAAATGGTTACCATAAATGGCATGCTGAGGGTCATCCGAAGATGGGGGTCTGTCTCGTACAACTGTTGGGCTGACTGTTCCCCTGCTGTTCACCCAGTCTCTCTGCCAGTTTTTTGTTTCAGTCACAACTTTCTGGTTTTGACGCTGATCACGAGGTGGAACATGGGGAGGGTTAATCTCTGATCCTGATTTCTGCACAACCTGAGGATTAAGAGATCTCTCTGGCCTGGGTGGAGGAAAACGGGATGATGGGTAAGAGGGATGGGGCTGGTCAGATGAGTTATGGGGAGGAGGTGGCGGATGGCGGTTGGAATTGACAGTTCCACTGCTGAGCTGCGGTTTCACAGCAACTGTTGCTGGTCTAGCATCTGTGGGGCTTTTCTGCTGGTGATGCGGAATGGCCGATCTGTGTTTCCCCGCTCCTGCAGCCGGCTTGCCGCTGACGTCTGATGCGGCGAAGCCCTGCTGCCGGTTAGCTGGAGAAGTCTGCAGGGGCTGGTTGGGGGAAGACGGGTGTTTGGCACCGACTGACGTACCCGGGACTGATCCAGTGGGGCTTCGGTTTTCTTTCTGGATTCCGCTGCCCGCACTCATTGAGCGTCTTTTCATTTGATCGTTTCCGCGAAACAATGCCAGTTTGAGACCAGACACAAAATTTTCGAAAGTAAGGAGACCGTTCGGAGGAGCTACCTTTCGCAGGCCCTCCATCACCCCCGATGGTAAATCCTTCACCCCTTCATCGCTCCACCTGGTCTCGATGTCTCTCAGACGAATCAAGCCTGAGTGTTCTTCATCCAAAATATCAAACAGTATCTTCAGTGATGCAACAAATTGCCTTGGCAATCCATCTTGAACTTCAGCCTTGAGATTTGTTGGGGTTGTCATTCTGCAGAACAAACAAAAGGGTCTACAAAGCGCGCAGTTGAATCACAAGAAACGATCACGTTCCATCAATTCACGCTGGTCTTGCAATTTCTGCAACAAAAAATGTAGACAGCCCTCTATATCTGTCGGTAGCCCTCGCACCGTTCAGGGGGTTGGCAGCATGCTAATGTGCTTTCAAACAGACACTTCTGTGGACCGTCTCCTCAATGTAAAACCGAATGCGATTGGATGAGTCTCACATTTTGAACCAGTCACACTTATTCGGACAAGTAATTTCAATCTCTATTTCACATTAAAAAATCTTTAATGATATTGTCAGTGGAAAATACTGATAAGTAAAATAGGGTATTTCATGAGCAGTAATAAAAATATATTAGTATTTATTTGTAAACTTGATCTGAAAAAGATCCAGAGTCTGGATTTCTGTGAACATATGCCGCAACTCATTAGAGATTAACACGGAACGCCATACTTTCACAACGTCGCAGGAGAGGTGATGAAAACAAATTTTAGATCTTTTTATGTTGATCCCTGTATGCATTTTTTCTTAAAGTTGCAATATCTTTTGTTTAAACTATTACTGATTTAGTTATGATCGTTTGATTTGAATTTTAGTCATTGGAAGTCTTGTTTCGGCATCCTTCATTGTCGACATGCTCGGAAGTCCAGTACAAGCATGTTCGCGATCGGGACGACGAAGTGAAGCCAAGTGTCACGTGTGCTGAATGCTAAAGTTATGATAGCAGCAACAGGATTGGACTTTAAATTCTACAGTTTTAAGTATAAAAAAATTCAGTAGATTCTAATTTTGCCAGTCTTTTGTGGCCTAAAACTGCAAAGGGCAGATTCAAGTCAAGCACATGCACCCGCGCATACACTGGTTTCGTACTCTGATCCCCGCTCTCTCCCTCTCAGGTCTCTCTCTGCTTACAACTACAAGTTTCATACTAACACACACACACACACACACACACACACACACTGACAAAGACAACAGCAGCATCACTAGAGTGGCCTCACAGTTTTTCATTTAGTTATTTTTAATACTGTTTTGTACGTTCGCCGAAACATGCATGCATGCTCACTCTTTGTACATGTTGAATTAATCAAGCAATGCATTATACTGTGTTTTAAGTAAATTTATATGACTTGGGGAAAAAAAACCATATCAGTTTGGACAGATGGATCAGTTGACCCATGCTGGTTTTGCTTGAGAATGAACACTGAATGACATTGATATAATTTTGATTATGTCATCCATGTTCTGTTGAGTGTTGTAACAATTTTTTTTTATGAATGGGTTTCCAGTGTTTATTGGTCTAGGTTATCATTTATAATGTCCCCAAACTGACTGTATGTTGATGGCAGAGTGTCTGGAATCTTGAGTATCATATCAATATCAAGGCATGCAAGCCTGACAAGGCCTTTTGCCTGCTTGAAGTGGGTAAGAAAAAAAGAGTCACCACAAATGACAGATGCATTTTTCAAATTCAGTATTGAGCAAACATTATCTTACACTATTGATTCTTAGTTTTTGCAATCTTAGTGTCATATTGTTCAGCATTACCATCTATTGATCTAAACACAATGGCAGTAATATACATTGCAGACATGTTGGTGGAAAATTCTCTTAAGAAAATGTTAAGGTTTTTGTCACAGAAACAAAGGCCATGTTACCAGGAGAAAATACATGAGGGATTCCTGGACAAATAGATAATACCGATACTAGTAATAGACACTTGGAGATGACCATGATGTAAGAAAGTTGGAGTAGGCATGATTTCAGCATTTGTAGAGAAAAAAAAACATATTGAAATACCTGCTTCACAGATAGTACAAGACGCAAATCTGTGTGCACTTCTTTTGATAAAAAGAGAGAGAGGGGGTGTGGGGGGGGGGGGATTGGAAGTTTGTGACAGGGAAAGAAACAAGAAACGTCCTTGGCAAAATATACTGAAGATAATTTTTTAATTCTAAAAAATAAATTTTAAAATGGTACTACTGCAGAGTTGATTACCGAGCAAAATGAGCCGCAACATGCGCAGTGGAGGAGGCAGATCTCGCATGGGATCTGGAGACTATGGCGGTGCGAGGGGCTACGATGGTCCAGGAGGTGGCTATGGAAATCGTGGCGGTCAAGGTCTGCTGGACAGCTATGGGGCTGGCGGAGGGTATGAAGTGGACAGCCTTATCCATCAGCGTTCCTTGCAGCAGCAGCTGAGCTTGCGTGAGTCACAGCTGGCCCTGGCCAACTCTCTTCTTCAGCAGCAGCACCAGTCTTACCTTATGGATGGACCTGGCATGGGCATGAGGGGGCCCGGGGCTCTTGGTCCTGGCCCGGGTCCTCTGGGGATGGGACCCCGCATGATGATCAACAAACGGCGGATGGATATGAGGCCAGATGATTACGGGTTGGATTTCAAACGTCCCCGCAACGATTTTTCCCCACGGGTAAGGCAGCAGCCAGACTGATGCTGAATCTGATCACTTGCATAATGGGTTATATTTTAGTAAAAATGCAGTTTCCATAATTTAAAGAAATATTCTCCGATAACTTTTATGCAGAAAATAGATTTGTTTATGGATATGTCACTTATTTTCGATACGCCTAACTTAGTCAAAGAGTGTAGACAATAAAGATACTTCGAAGGTGAATAAAACAAATTCAAAGTTTCAGCTTTTAGCAGATATAGCGGGAACATAAAAATGAAAAGTTTCAGTTTGTAAGAGGCGTTAAAACATGTAGACAGATCTACTTAGTACTAGTTCACATCTGGGGTTTTGAAAATATCATTATAATAAAATGATGGAAAATACGATAGCAGTGTAAATGTATCACTCTCTTTTACATTGTACCAGTATTCAGTAATAGTTTCTCTTAAAAAGTATCTATTCATGATTTTGTGCAGCTATGTTATATCGTAGTTATTCATAGTGGCCCATGAACTGTTCTTGAGGTTCTAAATTTGTATTTCAGTCAGCAGAATGCCCTTCATTTTGCACCCTGGATGATTCTAGTTCTACAAATCAAGTTGTCCTTTTAGGTGTTAACACTGGCTATCATTTCTATTATCAGCATCTCACATTTCACGTATTTCTATCCTCCATTTGAACTTCTTTCAAAGCGCTGTAAGTACAATATTTTCTTATAGTTATACTCAAGACTTTTGGTATTTGAAATATAACTTTTATTATCAGAATTCTCCTTTATACCGTTGGTGTTTCTGTCATGATTATGTAGATTACTATTATTTAAATTCTTGGATAGAAAATAACAGATTATGATAAAGCATGCATTCTGTTGATCAATTTGCTCTCTCTGAAGGATTCCATGGCCTACTGACAGTGTGACTTTTTCAGGAATGAGGAAATACCTGCCTTTTCCATCTGCATTGCTCAACTTGACTGGTGGTGTGGCATTGTCATTCCCTGATCTTCATCTTGTTCTTTGCTCTTATCTTTTCTTCTTTTCACTTGTAGCAAACCTGCTGTTGAACATTGTCCTATTTGCTGCCCACATCCTGTATTCAAGTGTCCACTTGGAGTTTTGGGTTGAATGAAAACAACTCAGCCATGCGCATTCTGAACTGAAATTTTGTGTGGCTGTTGACTGCTTTTCTGCCTTTTTCAATTTAAAACAAACAAGTTGAATTCAATTCTCTCTCGTCTAGCTGGTGTGACAAGTTGTTTCCCCTGTCACACCTTGATGTGCACGCACACACTCATGCATGCACACACCAAAGGACGGGAGAAAAACTTTGTGATGATTGATATGACTTAATCTTGCTTTCATAGCATCTTGCTTTTGCATCATATTTAAATTTTCATCTATTTCACTAAGTTTTCTACCAGTGATGATATTTTCAGTCATGCTCTGAGATCATATTGTATCACATTATGAACAAAATTAAAACAAGTAGTGTATGATCTGCTTGCCTTACCATTATCTTTGTCATCTTTTTTTTCAGTTAGAACATGTCTGTGATGACTCTTTTCATTCTTGAGCATTGACAGCCAGAGTAAAGATGCTGGTTCGAAAGACTGGTAGTGGTATTTACGATGGATGGTCAATCTTTTCAATAAGTTATTCATTTTATTTCATAAGAATTTGAGCTTTATTGTCAAATTCATGCTGTTTTATAATCTTACTAAACTTGCTACTTTCTTTCTCTTCAATTCCTGTTCGTTGTGAAATTATTTCTGGCTCTTACGTCTGTTTATAAAAGAACCATTGGTACGAATTACAGCATTCTTTTTAATTTTTTTTTTAATTATTTTTTTTTTTTACCTGTATTTGGGACAAGTTTCCATCTGCTACTATACTTGTTTTTCACCTAGTCTTGTTATCGAGCTAACTTTGGTTTCATCAGTATCCTTTCTCTCTGACTCCTGTTTAGTGTGAAAATTTCAACCTGTTGTTGTGGACAAACCACTCTCAGTACAACTGCCATCTGCCTAAAAGAATCTCTTCAACTTCTGTCTCATGTATTCGGGCCGACCCATTGTGGTGGTTTTCAGCCCCGAGACAGATACCGAAGTCGCGACTCTGACGACGGAAATAGAAGCTCCCACTCTCGGCGCAGTCAAACCTCCTCCAGTCGCAGCTATTCAGGTAAACTTGACGGAGCTGTGGCTCCCAGGGATAAGCACACTGCTGCTTTACTGTGTTACTACTCACTCATGTTGGCCTTTTCTTGCCGTTTGCTTATGATTACATTGTTCAATCCTTGCTTGTTTGAAACGGCTATCCCTTTGGGTTTGGGGAAGAAATACTGTTTCAGAAGTTGTGCATTTTTGATGAGGGCTTTTTTATTTAAATCATTTATTTTTTCACAAGGCACTGGTTGACTCCTGTGCAGATGTTGCGTGTTTTCTGATATCTCATTGCTTGATCTCTGTCTCCTCTGTGTCTGTTCTGCCCAGTCTCCTTTCCTCTGCCTTGGAGAAGATATCTCACTGTCTGAACAGCCTCTTCTCTATCTTGACCTGTTTGTCTGTTTTCACTTTATCTGATGAGAAATGTGACTTGTTAGTTAGTTGTTGCTTTTACTTGTTTCGTATCTATAGTTCCATCAAGGGAACAAGTTCATCAGTTCTTGTTTTGTTTCCACTCTCTGTATTCAATGCCATATGATTTTCAATGCTTTCTGTTCACAAAAAGATCTGGGGACGAGTGTTTGACAGCTAACCCTTCAGACTCTTCTGGGACGCAGATAGAACTGAAACACAAAATTCTGGCCAATGCAAAACATGCTTTGCTGTGTAATCTCTGTAGTTGATCACTGTGATTACTTCAGACTGTCTTCCATGTAATGTCTGATATTTACTCCATCATTTCAACCTGAAACTTCAGTCTGTGCAGTCTTCTTAAATCTTTGATCTTGTCAGTCTTCCAAATTAAACCAAATCTGAAGGAAATGAGCATGCATACAGATAGGTAAAAAGAAGTAAGGAAATAAATCCAGAAATAGTACTTTGATTTCTCAGTCTGTGCTCAACTCTGAAATATTAAACTCACTTTTTATTCTTGCCGAAACAGTGAAAGAGGGGGACAGAAGAGATGTGGAGGTGTGAAAAGAAAGTCCTAAAAGAATTTTTTCTGATGCTCATGGAACTAGCATCAAAAGTCTCTTCTAAATGATTGTGTGAGAATTTGCAGACCATCACTACCTGCCACATTTATCTGCAGATCAAATGATTGACTGATGATGTTACAGGTGTCATGGTTTATTTAGCACTTGTGACCAAATAACTTATTAAGAAGCTGAAGTGATGGAGTCAGACCCCATCAGTGCTTATCACTGAGTGGTGGATTAGTTGGTTCTAAACGGTTTCTGCCCACAGTTTAAATATATTGTAGGTTCAGTTGAGATGGCTAACAGAAGTGCTTCACTCCTTCAGTTAATTGACCAACTCTGCAGCTACCTTAGTTTTCCAGATGTGATTCACCAGTTGACTCCAGACTGTGTGTATTGATATAGACTTATGGTAGATACATGATTTATGGTTCAGTTTTGTCAGTGCAGGCTCTGAAAATGATTTTGTTCAGTCCTGTTATTTCAGTCTCTTTCTTTAATTTTGGCAGTGACTTCAGTATTATCATCATAAAATGGTTGAGGAATATAAGGACTATCGTCAGAAAATAGCTCGTTCTGGTCCTCAGGTGCAACAGTACTACACTGTTGCCCTAAGTTTGCCATTCATTTCAAATGCTTAAAAATTTGCTGCACAACTAAAGCTGGAACTGCTATTTGTTAGTGATGAGTGATAACACAGTTACTAAAACCTTAATAGCCATTAGCGCTTGTAAGAGAAGTGCAGGTTTGTGGAGCATATCAGTTTGTCACTGTGACGACAGTGGTCTTTGTATCCATCTTCTCAGGCAGGTCCCGAGGCTCCAGTGACAAGTATGACCCAGAGAAACCTACAGCCGATGATGATGTGAGTAAAGAGGAAATGTCCTGCCATTCTTGACTGACCTACATTAATCAGAAACTGATAACTTGTCATGACACATCATCCTTTATTCGTTATCTTGAACTTTTTCCATATATGGTTTTTAAGTTTTTGTAGACCTGAAGACTTCTTTGACTGCTATTGATTCCAGTAATTGTTGTTGTTTTTTGTTTTAGTTGTGTGATGTTGGAATAGGGTAGTTATATGTTCTATTGTTTTGCAGTTGTTACAGTGATTACTTAATTAAAATTATGTGCACGCAAAAGCATGCAGTGTAATGCAGTGCCAGGGGTGGGCTTGCATTGAGCTTTTATTATTTGCAAGGATTGTCCTTTGATAACAACTTGTTATGTTTGTGAAATACTTGAGGTTGTTTGTGTTGTGTTGTTTGGGTCACAGGTTGTTTATTAGCCTTGAGCAATACTCCATCATTGGCTGGGCTGTCAACAGTATAATAAACGATGAAGGAGATAGCATGGAAACAAGCTAGTGTGGGCAGTATGATGCTGAAATAAGATGGGTGTACTTGTGATCAGATGGGAGGTATATAAATTAGTATTCATCTCATAGTCCATTCTTGCACCCCTTCACCATCACTTTGTATATATATGTATGTTTGATATTTGAATGTTTTATATTTCCATGACCCAGCACTGTTTCTGTGCAATATCCAGTAACATAACTGTAACGAGTCATTGAAACTGCAGAAGGATGGAGGAGGTCAGGGGAAGAGTGAGGATCCGTACCACTGCCACGTGTGCAACGTCAACTGCCGGGATAACGAGGGCTTCCGCCGCCACATGAACAGCATGCGCCACAATGACCGCATGATGGGCATGCTTGCCATACACGAGGAGAAGACCACGCAGATCGCGTCACGCATGAAGGCGGAGAAACACCTGAGACATGTGGAGGACGAAGACAAAGTGACGTGAGTTGGATCTGTCTTGCCCTTGCGGGGTCTTTTCGTCCCAGTCTGTCCAAAAAACAAAACAAAAAAAACAACAACAAAAACCACCGGGCAGAACAGTGTTAGGATTGTTTGCACAGAACACAGTTACAAAATGTTTTCAGCATAATTCTTGCTCTTGTTTGTATGCGATGCTTACACAGGCTTCTGACAAGCAGGAAAAGAAGCAGCCAGTACAAAAACAAAACACGCACAAACTTTTTGCTATCTTGAAATAGTGTCAGCTGGGATTCATTGCTGTTGAGATATGTTTGGGAATGTAGGGATCTCTTTTTTTTCCTTTTTTTTTTTTTTTCTTTTTAAGAAAGGAAGAAGAAGAAAGCAAATAAAACCTGGATTTTTTTTTTAAATTTGTACATTGCATTAGTGTGTGTCATTCTTATGTGGGAGTGAGTGAGAAGAGAAGTGTGTTGTGGGGTGGCAAGATGGGTGGTGATTTGTTACCAAGAGTTGATGATGGTGCGTTGATTTATGTACAGGCGAGGATTCTGCAAGATATGTGACATGGCCCTGAAAGTGCGCTATGTGGATCACCAGGCCATGACCTTCCACAGGGTTAGTCAGTTTCCTGTACATCTGTTAGTCTGTTCTGTGTGTGTGTGTGTGTATGTGTGTGTGTGTGTGTGTCCAAAGAAGAGAGTACCGTAAAGTTCGGTCTATAAGCCGCGACTTTTTACTCCAGCTTCAACCTCTGCGGCTTATACAATGATGCGGCTTATTTGAGGATTTTAACGATCCCGGGAGTATCACGTTCTCGTCTATTCTTAGCTGCCCTTCAACTCACCAAAATCATGATTTCCGTCCATGAATTTTTGGATGAGCTTCAGGATAGTGTGCTAACTGTCCACGTTTTATAAATCAAATTGGCAAACATTAAAGCCTTCAGATCAGCATTCAGTTCTACTCTGCTCAAGCGTACACCCTCATCATGCCGAAAACGCGATGTTATGCCTGTGATGCAGCCTTCAAATTGAAGGCGATCGACCTAGCAGACGACAGTGCAAGCGACAAACCAGCAGCGACCTGCACCTTCATGTTCATGAAGTGAAAGTGAGGCTAAAGTCAGTGACAAGATGGCGGAGGAAGATGTTATGCCTGTGATGCAGCCTTCAAATTGAAGGCGATCGACCTAGCAGACGACAGTGCAAGCGACAAACCAGCAGCGACCTGCACCTTCATGTTCATGAAGTGAAAGCGAGGCTAAAGTCAGTGACAAGATGGCGGAGGAAGCTGTGCTGGTTCTCTTAAACTCGGACACTGAAGACGAAGATTTCAGTGGATTCAGTGAGCAGGATGACGTTGAATAAATGTGACTATCCCTAAATTATGGATTTTATTTTCGTTGTGTTTATTTATTATTTTTTTGTGGCAAGCAGTATTTTCGCTTGCTTTTCTTTGTGTTGTTCCCACTTGTGTTTATTTCATAACCTACAGTATTGACAGCTTTTCTGTAGTGTCAGTATGTGTTCCCGTACCAGAAATAAGTGCGGCTTATAAGCCAGTGCGGCTTATGTATGTATAAAGTTCAATTTTTTTCCAAAATTTAGTGGGTGCGGCTTATATACCAGTGCGCTCAATAGACCGAACTTTACGGTAGTGTTGGGTCCATCTATCTGCTGTGTTCTGTATGTAAGTTGTTTTTTTTGTGTTTTTCTTTATTGTTGTTGTTTGTTTGTTTTTTTTGCTTTAGAGAGATTTTTGGGGAGGAGTGTTACGGGGTGAGTTTGCAAGATAGAATAACAATGAAGAGCGATTTTATATGACAGGTTGTTGAAAGAACGGCCAATAATTCACCTGTCATTTTTTATGGTAGTATCAGAGAAATATGTCATAATTTCATATCAACCTCATACATATTCATGGATTCTGGGACAGTTGCAGCCTCTTCAATATGTTCAGCGACAACATACCAAATATCATATACACATGAGTTTTCCAAATCAACAGGCAATCGGGAGCAAAGTATTAGTACAGGCTGAAGAATAAACCTGAAGCAGCGAGATGGTTGCCAGAGAAATCCTCTTACCCGTTTCTTTCATGACTCCAGTAGCTGTCTGTCTGTCTTAGGTGATAAGAAAACAAGCTGTTGTGTGAATCCTGTAAAGATTGTTGGCCATTGTGTGTGTGTATGGAGAGGTGGAGCGGACAGAAAAAAGAGATTGTGCAGTGAGTGTGTACTGTGTGTTGGTGACAGAAACGGGTCAAGCAGGTGACCAAAGGCTGTGGCTGGTGTGGCATGCCTGCCTTCAAAAACTTCACAGAAGTTCTGGCTCATCGCGACACTGAGGAACACAAAAAGGTACAGGCTTCAGTCATCCTGTCTCGTGTTCTCCCCATCATGGGGAAAATGAACAGATGAAAATCACCATTGCTTTCAGATCATTAACTGTTTGTGATCAAGTGAAAATTATCCGTATTAGTAAATTGGACTTACTGATAGTATCTCCACAGCAACTTAAATGATTTTTTTTAATATAAAATAAACTTCCTTACTGAAGAGCTGTAATGCCTCAAAGACTTATTAATTGAAATAATCTTCAGTCCTTCAATCATGTTCATGTCATGAATTATTTGTTCACTTTGTGTGTTTGTCTTATAATGTCCACTTTCAGCATCCATACTTGAATGACCGGGTCCTAAATCTATGTTGAGATTTCAATCAAGAGTTGGTGAACCTGTATAAATGTTATTTTTTAAGTGAAGACAAATTGTTATGTAATGATTCAGAAACAAAATGCTCAGCTTTTCAAGACACTGTTAAATGTGGAAAACAGTTCTGATACTGATCACAGTCAAATTAACACCGGTTCAGAGTTGAAGAGCGTATGTGTCATTTGAAAGCACGTTGTAAATAATGAACAGTATAATAATCAAACTTTATATGCATTTGTAAGAAACATACATATCTGTGCTTGAATTTGGTATTCATATATATGTGTTTGTGTTTTGCTTACTGTGACAGAACCAGGAGAAACATGAGAAGGAGGACAAACCCAAGAAAGACACCGATGTGAGTCAGGAGTGCTGATTTTACTCTTGTTTAAAAAAAAAAAAAAATGAACAAAGAAATATTGGTGAAAATTGAACATTTTTACTGTGATAATCTTTTGTCAGTGGTGTGGCTGATGAAGTGTGAATTCAGTTTGGTATGGACGTTTTTCTGTTTTCAGTCTGGTCTGGAAAGTCTGTGGAAAAATTTGTTTGGTCATGTGTTTGGGAACCCTGAGAGTATGTCCCTGAGAAAGTTGTTGTTGTGATGTGTTAGTGGTGATGTAATGACGATGCGTTTGCTGTGTCCTTGGCAGGGGTCCCGCAAGCGTGCACCCATCAGGGTGGAGATCCCTGCTGATCTGGCACGCTACAACGCTGATATCACTTACGGTCAGTTCATTTTATTGGCATTGTTATTTTGGTGTCCGGTACAGTCGGGGCTTACGTCCCTTCAGAAGCTTAACGTTTAAAGTAATTGTTGTTCGGCTTTTTTTTGTTGTTGTTGTTAGATATGACAGTTTAGTGTAAAACACTGTTGCTAAATTTTTCATTTATTTCGTTTTCAGTCCTGACATTGCCCTGTGTGATCAGTTGGACGATGAACAACTATGTCAGTGGTTATGTATTGATGTGAAAAACAAAAAGCAGAGAAATTATCCAGATATGGTCTCCAGCCAAGTGCTTTGTCCCGCTGGTTAATGGGAAAGAAGTAGATGGAAAATGTTTCTGCTTCTTTTTGTGTGTGTGTGTGTTTTGGGTTTTTTTTTGTTTGTTTTTTTCTGAATCTTTGTTCTTCAGTGCTTATAATTGTCATGTACGGTCAGACTTGTTTCTGTCACGATTTATAGGGATAGACAGACAGTTTGTTGTTGATGTAAAAATAATTTGTGAAAAATATTCATTAAAAGATTGTAGAGAAAAGAAATATGTGGATAAAACTGACATGGAAAGTGCTTGTCTGTGTGTTGTGATGAATTGACTGTTCTAGATGTCATTGGTGTTAAACAGTTCACAGAAACTCACCACACTGGATATTTACCTTTTTCACCCTCTCATGTGCCAGTGGAAAAAATTAACCCAGTGTTCCAGCGTTTCCTCTCATTTTTGACTCACTTGTGTAAACAAAGTGAGTCTGTGTTTTAACCCGGTGTTCGGTTGTCTGTGTGTGTGTGTGTGTGTGTCCGTGGTAAACGTTAACATTGCCATTTTCTCTGCAAATACTTTGTCAGTTGACACCAAATTTGGCATAAAAGAGGGCGATAACCAGCGGGACAAAGGGGAGGTTACCTACTTCCGGGAGGTTATCGGCCGTAGTTTCGTCTGCTCCGCATAGGCGGATAGTAGTTTGCACAGGACAGGAATGTCAGACCCCTGCCGGAGTCTGCACTAGTTGGGTCACGGTAAGTATGTTATTTAAACATAATTTTAGATAGAAAATTTCCTGTTCTTTCCAGTCATCTTGTTTAAAACAATATTGCACCTCTGGGATGGGCTCAAAAAAATAAGAAGCCAAATTATATGCACACTGAATTTACTGTTATAGTTTTTTTTTTTTTATTCTCTAAACTTGGCACTTTGATTCTGGCACAACAACAAGAGGAGTCATTATTATCATTTTTTTGTTCAAACAGGAACTTCTTTTGCTTCGCATGGAAGTTATATTTCTGGTGCATGTCTTTGCTGCAGATAGTAAAAAAGGGAAATTAATCTGTAATTAATGCTATGGGGGTTAATTTGCTTTAAACTGATCTTTCTCATCTTAAACATAACATTTTGAAATTATACTCAGTACATAAAAAGCTTGTACATTTTACTCTCAGTGTACAGGGCTTTCACTATGTTCATTCGCTCAAGTAGTCTTTTTCGGAAAATACTAAAATCAATACTACGAATGGACTTTATAGATCTATTGGCTGAGCCCCGAAAGTCATGTGCAAAAATCAGTTGCATACACATATTTATACATATTCAAAGCACGTGCTCATATTCCTCCTTTGTGAACACGAAGGACGCCATTTTGTTTCAAGTTGTTGACCTGCCCGTTCAGTCCTATATTCAATCGACAATACACGATAACATGTGATGGAAAGTTGGAGAAGGAGACCGTTAAACATTTATTCAGAGAAAGATTTGTGAATGCCTCATCACTTACTGGATTATGCCCCCAAACTGCCATAAAAATATCAACAAAATCATTCGGAATTCACAGTTAAAAAATAATAAACCATGAGAGTTAATACCCTTGATGAAACGTACAAATTTCCAGTCTTGACTTTTCTCAAAATGAAGTCCTTTTCACTTCATACGACGTTTAGAAGTACTTGTACTTGGCTCTACATGTTATTAGTTTAACAGAATACTCAATTTTCATATCAGCTTTAAAACTATAAAATTAGAATGAACATAAAAGAGAAATTGAATCGACCGTGTCATACATTCCTGGCGGGTACATCTATCTAGATCCAGAGAAAACAGCTAAATGTTGCAGTGTGATTGCGGCGATAGCCACGTCTCCTTTACCGCGGTCTTAAAAAGAATTTTTAATTGCCCTTAAAGACATTTTGAATACCCAAGATACACCAGAATAATATGATTTAAACAGCATTCTCACTGCGAATACCGCAATCGATTTATCACCCTTAAAAAAGCATGTTTAAATGTTTAATTTTTGAATGTCATTTAAGAAGCCACGATAGTGTATTGGGTAAGACAGTTTCTTCTCACCTGAACACGTGTGGTTAGAATCTGCCGTCAGGACTTTTCGTGCTTCTTTTTTCTTTTTCTTTTTTTAACCCGAAGCTTTAAAATAACAAATACAGAACACATTTTAACGATTAGATTTTTTTTTTTTTTTTTTTTTTTTAAGTGTATCACATGTGAGTCTTGAAGGCCTTGCTTCTCTTGTCATACATGTTATATAATTTATATGTATGTGCTTTTTTGTTGTTGTTTTTTATTGTCTAGCAAAGGCACCAATGTGATAAAGCGTTATATTAATTAAGCATGTAGCAGAAGCCTTTGGGAAGTCAGGTGTAAGCAATCTCTTTGTCTGAATCGAAGTATAAATGTGGGATGCAGTTCATTATGTAGTGTGTGTGTGTGTGTATGTTTCCAGGCCAGATGTGTGTGATCCCAGTGTCAGGATGGTTCTGTAAGCTGTGCAACAAGTTTTATAACAACGAATCAGCTGCCAAAGAGACCCATTGCAAAACCGAAGAGCACTATGTGAAATACAAGGTAACATACTGGCTGGAGGAGTGGATGGGAGTGTGTGGAAAAGATAACCGTGTGGTTAGCTGCTCAGCCTTTGCCTGCGGGGTTGGGTTAAGTGTAAACTCACTAGGCTTTGGTTTTAGGTGATAACAGCCAACATTTCTGATGGGTTTCAAATTAAAGGTAGGCTTTGACAGCAGTCTGAGTTGGCCTCTATGAATGGAAATCTTGAATAGTTCATTAGTATACTCGAAAGAATCAGAATGAAATCACTGTTGTCTCTGAATATGTTTGCATTATACAAGAAGAAAAAAATAATGAGGGAGGGAGGACAGAAAAGAAATGAAGCACAAAAAAAAGCATAGAAACAGCGCCATGCACTTTCACATGGCTTTTCCTCCACATTTCCATGATTCCTAAATGTGTGTCTGTAATGCATTTGATTAACCATACTAGTTAAGCACAGCAGGTAGCAGCCAAGCATGATGAATGGTGTGGGTTATAACTGTCAGGACTAGTGTCACGAGTCGTAGGGTCAAAGTGGGGGGGAGACTGAACCAGTAAGCCAGAAGCTGATGTGAAGCAGAGCACCGATTTGACGCCCACACCCACAACAGTTAATTGAAGAAGGACAATGCACTTTGCAGAGGTTTGTGTACGCCAAGCTCCGGGCCAAGGCAGAAGCAGAGAGAGAGGTGGCGGAGAAAGCGGAAGCGGAGAAGGAAGGAGGAGGAGAGGAGGAACAGGAGAATGGGGCCGCGGACAAAGACGACAGCTTTGAGAAGGAGGAAGAGGACGGGGCAGGAGAGGAGGGGATGGAGGATGTGGAGGAAGGGGGAGGGGAGGAGGAAGACGCGGCGGAGGAGGATGTTGGGGAGGGTGGGGAGGAGGAGGAAGACGCCATGCTGGGCATGGACGGGTCGGCGGGAGAGTACCTGGATGAGGACATCGAAGAGAATGCTGAGGGCTGCCTGCTGCAGGTCAGTGCTCACACACACACACACGCACGCACACATGCACGCACAGATGCACATGCACACACATACTCACACACACACACTCAATATTGACTCTCTTTTTTTTGTTGTTGTTGTTGCTTGTTTCATTTGACATTGTTGGACTGAAGTTGTGATTCAGTGTGCATATATTCTTATTGTATCCTCCACACACCCCAGAACGGGCAAAAGGATGAACTTTCATTGAATCTTTGAGCTGTCTTTTATGTACTACTCAGAGCTCAGAACTGTTTTAATGTCAGGCCACCAACCAGTTTTCATATTGTTGCACGTGTTGAACACACACACACACACACGTAAGAAAACCAAAGCCTGAGTTGGATTATCATATACCAGGACACGAGAGAGGCTAGCGACTACCACACAGCTGATGACACAACCGGGGCGGACAACACGGTGAACAGAGAGGAGGAGGAGGAGGAGGACCAGGGGGAGGGGGAGGAAACTTCGGCCATCAGTCTCATGGCCGGGGAGAGTGGCTCTGAGTTCCTGACCTCAGAGATCACCACCGACTTGGTAAGTTTGGAGAGAGGGTGGGGGGGGGGGGGGGGGGGGGGTGTATATTTGGATACTTGTACACACTTATTCTAGTACGTAACGGGCAGACATTTTCACATGAAAGTTTGACTTGTTTGATCAGTGTTTGTCACCATCAGGGTTGTCAGAGAGCCATACTTTTCTGTTCGGAGAACTTTGCAGGTCTCTGTGAACTGTGTTTTCACGGACAGACTGAAATCTTTGCCATTTGTATTGTCCTGTACTTTCCAGTGATAGGGTCTTTAAATTTCCTGTGTTCAGTATTCACACGCACACACATGCACACACACACACACACACACACACACACACACACACACACACACACGCATGCACATAGCTGTTTTTCTAACCAGTTATTGCTAGGAGGTGACTTGATTGACGCAAGTTAATATAATGCCAGTGACCTATACTGTGTAAGACTTAATCTATTTCTGTTTGGCCTCATGTTTTACAGATTTTCATGAAGATTGATTATAAGCATTTCCTATTACTATTAGTTGTAGTAGTAGTAGTTTTTTTTATGTATTTATCTATTATTTATTTATTTACTTATTTCTTTTTATTCTTTTTTTTTCATTTATTTTATTTATTTGTTGTTGTTGTTTTTTTAATTAAAAAAAAATATATATATATATTTTTCTCAAGGCCTGACTAAGCGCGTTGGGTTGTGCTGCTGGTCAGGCATCTGCTTGGCAGATGTGGTGTAGCGTATATGGATTTGTCCGAACGCAGTGACGCCTCCTTGAGCTACTGATATGTAAAGTAAAAGAAAAAAAGAACCGTCAACACAAAAGGGAATTGGATGTAACTCTCTGTGCAGCACATATAAAGACCTGATCACCATCCCAATGCGTGTGTTGCATCTGTTTTGCAATGTTTTTGAACCAACAGGCTGTGGGTGATGGTGAGGAGGAGGAGGAGGAGGAGCAGGACCTGGAGGGAGAGGGGAGCATGAGCCAAGAGAAGGAGGGCGACTCCTTACCCACCAGGGCCACTCGTGCTGCTGTCAGCACCTCCACCCCTGTCCCGGGTGGCCGGGTCAACAAGGCCAGGCGTGGCCGCAAGGTGGCCAAGTAGACTGCAAGGGGGAGAGGGGAGGAGGGTCGTGGTCATGGTACATCTGGATGGTTGGCTGTGGGTGTGTATTGCTGTGGCCATAATGGGGGGTGGGAGGGGGAGGAATTGGGAGCAGGGGTGTAGGCAGGGAAAGGAAATGGGGTTACAAGAGAGCGACCCATTCCTTGTTTGGTTGGCTTCAGAGGGTGGTCAACTTTTATGAACTTTGTGCTTGTTCATCTCGCATCATCATACATCTTTGGTTGGATGACTGACCGTAAAGTGTGTGCATATCATGAAAGAAAAATAAGCGATACCATTACATTACCTGAGGGATGGTTTGAGATGATGTCATTACTTGAAGGACGGTTTGATATGATGTCGTTACCTTAGGGGCTGTTCAACAGGTGTAGTGATCTTCAAAGAGAAATAGAAGGGTACACAATATCGGATTACCTTTACTTTCAAAATTTCCATCCTTGCTTTTAAAGACTGCGATAGCGTCTGCCACTGGGTGAAGTAAAAGATGTACTGGCAAAGTTGACACATAATTGCTGACACTCTTTTATGCTGAGGCTGTTCAGGTTTTTCAGCCCTTTTTTTTGTTGTTGTTGTTGGTGGTTTTTGTTGTTCTTTGGTATATATTGTAGCACATTTTGTGATTTCATTTATTTGTTTGTTCTTTTTTTTTTTTTTTCATTGCTGTGGTAACTTGACTCCTGATCATTGATTTGGTTGAAGGATGGTTGCGTATGTGTAACATTTCTATTTCTCTCTCTACCTCTGTCTCTATGGTAGCCTTTGATTTTGTAGCTCTGAAGGTAAACAGCTGTGGAGGGATGCCTAAAAATAATGGATCTGTGAAAGAAAGAAAGCAAGCTTTCCTGCTGCTGAAGGAGATCAGATGGATATACCTTTTCAGTTTTAAAGACTTCAGTGTTACAAAATGGATAGCGTTTGTCCACCCAACAGTTGTGTGATCAGGTCATATCACTTTTTTGTTTCAGTGGTGATGAGTTATTTAAAACTGCTGTGCATGAATTTGTCAGAGGGAACTTTTCCTCAAGGTAGTACATGTGTATATTTGTGTTTTCCTTCTCTCTTTTTAAAAATTTGTTTTATTATTATTAATTCAAAGATTGAATTTTTCTCTGTTCTGTATCCTGCACCCCTCTTTTTTTCATGCGTGTGTGTGTGCTCATTTCTGTCAGTAAGGCAGAGATGTGACTTCAGCCTTTGTTAACTTTTAAGGGAATATTCCAACCATCACCCCTGTGGCAAGTTGTTGGTGAAAGCCAGGTTCACTGATGGTAAGGGAAATGCCTCAGCAGTGTCCTGTGTTCAGGTGTGCTGAAAAAGAGAGGAGTATTCAGTAATTCTAAATGATAAACCATAATCAAGACAGTATGATATATTGCCGATATCTTAACCTGGCAGTGCTTTTTGTTAATTACATGTTTTGTTTTGTTTTTCTCTTTAAGCTGTTCAAGGCTGTGTCTTATTATGAGTTTATGATTCCCGTTAAAATAAAAACCAGACATTTATATATATATAAAATAAAAAAGTCTTTCTAAAAGAATCAAAGTATGCTCGTGTTGTGCAAGGTACATAGCAATTGATTTGTAATAAGGCAATAATTATATGTCACCTTTCCATTCAGTTAGTGTGTTGAGGGTGTAATTTGCCTTCAGTAGAGCATATTGGAGATTACATAGGGCATCTTGTGTACACCTCTGTTTTGACTTCATAATGCAGCATTTGACTTCTGTCATTTGCAAGTTATCACCAGCAAACATGTTAACAAGAATTATGTGTCTATGAAAAACAAACAACAACAATAAAAACATAGTGTTAGCTTACAATGTTCATGCACAGCCATTTATCACAAGGTTTTTGGCAGAAAGGAACCCACTATGAAGGGCCATATTTCAGATTTCTAATTATCTGTGGGTTGTTGTTTGCCTGTTAGGCTGATGAAAAGATGAAGTTGTGGTATGTCTCAACAAAAAACAAAGTACCAACCAACAGATGGTCAGCAAACAAGACAGCAGCAAGTTGTGTTGTATGCATGCTGACAATTGGATGTCCATGTATGTGGGATTTGGAAATAAACATGAAAACAATTCTTTGTGGACACAGTCAGAAACTTTTTGCATACTTTGAGTTTCCTCCATGAAAATGTTGGGTTGTCATGTTTTTTAAGATGGAGTCATTGAAGATTGAAGGAAATGAAGTTCTAAATGTGCATTGTGTGTTTGAAAACTACCATTGTTTTTCATTTCTGATCTAAACATTTTTTTAACAAATCAGCCGCATCACCAGAACAAATTAGGGTACATCAGTTTGTAGCATTCCCCAGTCCCTTGCATTCCTGTAATTCCAGCGTATTGAATGCTTCTTGTCACGGTTACAAACTTCAGGTCTTCAAAAACAAAATTACTGTTCAGCTATTTCAGATAAGATTTATTCTTGCTGACTTTGATCATTTTTCAGAATGCAGTAACAAAGCAATACTCACGTTCATACTACAGTTTTGAGTCTGTGGTTTCAGTCCACCTTCCATATATCAGCTTTTGTTGTGCCATTTCAGAAACAGAACAGAGCTTTGGAACTATTCTGAGAGGTAATTATTATCATTTTCACAAAAGCATATACCCAGTTGACTGCTTGATAAACATTGTGACATCGTGTACATACTTGATGTTTTTTTTATTAAGTGATAGTATTCCCTTCACTGCTTGACATATATAAACTATGTTTTTACGGTTTTCCTGTTTCACATCAAAGAAGGTGGTGTCAAGATTTGGAGGAATGTAAAGCAGACCAGTGTTTTGCTGCTTTTTGCCGGACTACTGATTCTTGTCCCTCAAATCCTCTACCAGGTGTTGCCTGTTTATGTAGCATAATTTCCTGGCAAAAAGTACACATTGCTCATCCTTAGACCATTGCTACTTACACTGAATTTACTGTTGTTTTTGAAGACGATTGATGTGGCAACTGTCTCGAAGGTTATGGTAGTAGCATTGTCCGTTTTTGCTTTTCTAGCAGCTTTTCTGGGCTTCAGAAGTGGTAAAAAAAAATATTCATCAAGCTGGCCAGAAGTGTTAGAAATGGATGGTAGAATTTTACTTGTGAAGAATTAACTGTTATTCAAGTGACACTTCTGAAGGTGTACTGGGAAACATGAAAGTAAACCTGTACTTTAAATTATGTGACCTGGTTGGAGACATAATTTGATAAAAAAAACAAAACAAACAAGAACGCCAAAGAATCGACAGACAGGCAGAAAATACGAGGAAAAAAAAAAACTTAGCCGTATGAAGAGCACAGGAACAGGAGTCATGATGGCTGCCAGAAAAAAAAAGGGTGCTAGCCAGCGGGACAAAGGGGAGGTTACCTACTTCCAGGAGGTTATCAGCCGTAGTTACTTTCGTTTTCTCCGCATAGGCGGATAGTAGTTTGCACAGGACAGGAATGTCAGACCCCTGCCGGAGTATGCACTAGTTGGGTCATGGTAAGTATGTTATTTAAACGTGATTTTAGATAGAAAATTTCCTTTTAAAGTGTTAAGTGTGTGTGGTGGTCCACATTTCAACCATTCTTACTGTCTGAAAAGCAAGGAGACTGTGGGATGTATTGTATTTCTCTTTCATCACACCATATTTCTCTTTCTGGCCATATTGTAGGGAGGAGGAAGGGGGATTGGGGTGTAGGCAGGGAAACAAACATGTTTCATATACTGCTGGGATTTGTTGAACATAAGCATGTGTAATTTTCGTTTGTTTTTTTATTGTCGTTTTTTTTGGGGGGTGGGGGGTTCAATTAGCTTTTTAAATGAGTCCTTTTGTTGTTGTTGAAATGTTTTATCATTTGAACTGATTTTGAAGTTGACTTTTCTTTTAATTGATTCTGAGCTTTTTGCTTGTGTATTGTGTGTAGTTTTATCCTTTTTTTTTCTTTTTTTTTAATCACATTTTGCGGTTCTAGGATGGTCTTAATGGTCAGCTGGTCTATGAATCTCTCTATTCATTGATTGATCGATTGGAACATCTGACATGAAAAGTATATTTTTTATCCTGCAATTATTGTGCTGGCAATCAGCTTGACTCAAATTTATGTTACGCATGCAATTTCAGCCCTTTTGTTTCTCCTAGGTTAAACTTCAGCTTGTTTAAAAAGACCCTAATCTGGGTAAATTTTTGTTAATCATAAGATTCATTGCTTTGAACTGTTGCTGTTCATATTTAATATTAACTGGCTGTCCACATTTAAAAGAGTTTGTAAAATTGTGTTAGAATTTGATGAATAAATCATTTCAGATGTCACTAATTTTTAAGTTTGGTTTGTTAACTTTTGTCACACTCTCTCAATAGTCCATCTCAACTTTTGTCATTCTCTCTCCCTCTCACATTCTCTCTCTCTCATGACTGTCAGACAACAAACATGAACACCAAAACCAAATTATTTTGCAGGCTAGTTGACAGCTCACAAGCAGTCTGTTTTTGTTTTTGTTTTCATTATTTCTTTCTCACCTGCCCCACTTACAGTGGAAGAGTAGTGTGCATGTGTGTGTGTGTGTGTATGATTTTAGGTTATGTAATCAGTATATTGTCAAGCACATAAAAAAGTGCCATGTGAAAAATGTTGGTCCTTGGATGATTTAACTTATTTTTTTAAAGTTTAAAATCGTTTTTTGCAACTTCTTTGTGAATGGGTGTGCGCTAGGTGCTCTCTTTCTCTAGAGAAAGTATATCACACCACTTGCAAGAAGCTACTATAGCTACTATAAAACATTAACTCACTCAGTACGGCCAGTCCTCTCTTCTCCTCTACACAGACCCCTCGGATGTCCAGTGGGTGTCTGAATGACCCAACCTTTAGCTTCTGTCGTCAGAACTGTGGTATTCTTTGTCAACATTCACCTCTTCAGTATAAGAGCGTTCCGCTTGTAATATTTTGATGATGGTAATTGGGATGAAACACTGTTAACGTCGTCTCTTTCGTCATTCGTATGGAGAGAGTTAAGAAGTTAAGTTTAAGGTCCCATAGTCTTTCATGATCATAGGAATGCCGACTGTGTTCAGGGCGCAGCATATTATGAAGTCGGGGCCCAGTTCTCCGCCTATTTATCTAACCTCTCAACTGAAATCTGGTATTCATTCATATCTGGGTGCAGTTAGGAAAATTGGAGTGAAGTACCTTTCCCAAAGACAATACATTGCTGAAACAGGGTCTTAGACCCTTACCACTGGTGCACATTGGATCAGAAGTTCAACTAACATACCGCGACGGCACTGTAAAACCATTGACATGATCAAAACTATGGACCAGTCTCAATGCGGTTTGAAGGCTATTGAGTGATGCTGCACAAATCCAGCCAAAAAAATTGTCATGGATGTGAAAGCCCTCTTTAGATGTGAATGAATGCAGGAGTAACGGCCCACAAACACAGTGGTCACTTAGTCATGACCTGTATTAAGGTCACTCACAGATGAGTCAAGACATGCAGGGACAAGACGCATGGATATGGGTGGAAATGAATATGGGTACACACTGGCAAGGATATACACATTGTGCATCGACACATAGAATGTGTACATCATACATGCATGGGGACACTACAGGCATGGAGACACCTTTGTAGGTGTAGGGATGCAGGTAAGGGGAGATAGGTCAACTTGTATTTTGTACAGGCGTGTAAGTATCGCCATATGGGACCCATAGATGAGGCATGATAGGTATGGGGTCACATAAGCATGAGGGCGTGTGTAAACAGATTGAATAAAAGTGGAAAAAATCAACAACAGGCAGTTTCAGCACTCCCCTCAGCAAACAAACATTCTGCTATACGCTTTATGAATTGGGGCAACAATAGAGCGAACCAAAAACTGGAGTATTCCATAGAGTTACCTGGGAAACAATGTGCTGAAGCAAACAATCTGTTACAAGGAGAACAATAATGAGCTGGGCCAAACAATAGTTACTAGGGGGACAATAATGAGCCAGGGAAAACAGTTATAAGGGGAACAGTAATGAGCTGGAGCAAACAGTTATTAGGGGAACAATAATGAACTGGGGCAAACAGTTATTAGGGGAACTGTAATGAGCTAGGGCAAACAGTTTCTAGGGGAACAATAATGAGCTGGGGCAAACAATCAGTTACTAGGGGAACAATAATGAGCTTGGTAAACAATAGTTACTACAATAATGAGCTGGAACAGTTAATAGGGGAACAGTAATGAGCTGGAACAGTTAATAGGGGAACAGTAATGAGCCGGAGCAATCAGTTACTAGGGGAACAATATTGAGCTGGGCCAAACAACCAGTTATTACAATAATGAGCTGGAACAAACAGATAATAGGGGAACAATAATGAGCTGGGCAAACAACAGTTACTACAATAATGAACTGGAGCAAAGAGTTATTAGGGGAACAATAATGAGCTGGGACTAACAGTCAGTTACTAGGGGAACAATAATGAGATGGGGCAAACAATGAGTTACTAGGGGGACAATAATGGGCTGTGGTAAGCAATGAGTTACTAGGGGGACAGCAATAAGCTGGGTTAAACAATGAGTTAGCAGGGCAACAATAATGGGGTGTGGCAAATGAGATACTAGGGGAACAACAATGAACTCGGGTTAACAATGAGTTACTAGAACAATGATAGGCTATAGTAAACAACGAAATACTAGGGAAACGACAATGTGATGGGGTAAACAATCAGTTACTAGGGGAACAATAATGGGCTGTGGTAAATATAGAATTACTTGGGGGAATAATAATGAGCTGTGGCAAACAATGACCAAGGGGAATGATAATGACCTGAGGCAAAGAACGAACTGATGCGACACCAGCTGAAACAAAACGGCAAAATGTTCACCCATGTAGAGAGATGTGTTCGCTGGTTATATTTTATACTTTATTTAGTCACAGTCAAGTTCGATATCAACACCAGCTTGACATGATCGGCTGGGTTAAAATCCAAAGAAAGAAGGGAAGTGGACCTTTGATAACACTACACTGACACCATGCTGACAAAAAAGTTATCAGGTATTTCTTTTACCCTGATATTTTGTATATTTTGAACTGCTCGTTCTTCGCACCACCAAAGCAACACTGTGTTGAGACGGACACTTAAACTGTTTTCTGTTGGTTCAGAGCTCACTTTAACGACCTATTGGCCTCTGTCCTAAAGGTCAAGTTGTTAAGGATTGGGGCTTGGTTCTGTTGGGTGTTTAGTTTCATGTGTCAAATAGGTGTGCGTTACAGAAGAGCTGTGTAATCAATGGTTTCTCCGTTACAATGGGAATCATTTACAGCTTAGTCTTTTGTGAAGGACTATGACTTTCAAACTAAGAGACAAAATTACACTGGCTCTTAGTGCTGCAGCCTTGGGGGGCTTGTTGGACTTTCGGGATCATCCCAGCACTGACTGTCCTAAAGCCCTCTTGGCCGAGAGAGTGGGGGTGTAATTTAGGCAAGACTCACTTAGTGCTGCAGCCTTGGGGGGGGGGGGGCTTGTTGGACTTTGGGAACCATCCCCAACACTGACTGTCCAAAAGCCCTCGTGGACAAGAGAGTGGGGATGTAACCTGGGCAAGACACTATGTACTATAATCAAATTCTAGCCCAGTTAATTAGGACAGCAGTTGCCTCCTCTATCTGCTGTTCTGACGGTCATAGTCAGACATGACTGACTATTATACAGGAAGATGAGGGACAGCTCTCGTGTACACTTCACTCCAGATCCAGAAATCAATTTAGACTAGACAGAGAGTTTCGACCAGTTTCAGTTCCTCAAGGAGGCATCACTGCTTTCGGACAAATCCTTAAATGCTACACCACATCTGCTAAGCAGATGCCCAATAGCAGCATAACCCAACACACTTGTAAGGCCATGAGTGCATGCACATAATTATATTTGTGTACCTATCATAGTGTTTGTTTTTTAAACACAGAACTTTGCCAGACGACAACACTTTTGTTACCAAGGGTTCTTTTCCAGTGCGCTAAGTGCATGCTGCGCCTGGGGCCTTGGCTTATCATCTCATCTGAATGATTAGGCGCTCATTTTGATTTTCCTGTCAAACTTGGGAGAAAGGGGCAGAGCAGGAATTGAACCAACACCCTCAAGGACACTGTATTGACACACTGTATTGACACACTGTATTGACACACTGTATTGGCAGACTGTATTGACAGACTGTATTGACACACTGTATTGACACACTGTATTGACACACTGTATTGACACACTGTATTGGCAGACTGTATTGACACACTGTATTGACACACTGTATTGACAGACTGTATTGACACACTGTATTGACACACTGTATTGACACACTGTATTGGCAGACTGTATTGACACACTGTATTGACACACTGTATTGACAAACTGTATTGACACACTGTATTGGCAGACTGTATTGACACACTGTATTGCCACACTGTATTGACACACTGTATTGACACACTGTATTGACACACTGTATGGACACACTGTATTGACACACTGTATTGACAGACTGTATTGGCACACTGTGTTGTCACACTGTATTGACACACTGTATTGACACACTGTATTGACAGACTGTATGGACACACTGTATTGACACACTGTATTGACACACTGTATTGACAGACTGTATGGACACACTGTATTGACAGACTGTATTGACACACTGTATTGACACACTGTATTGACAGACTGTATTGGCACACTGTGTTGTCACACTGTATTGACACACTGTATTGACACACTGTATTGACACACTGTATTGACACACTGTATGGACACACTGTATTGACAGACTGTATTGGCACACTGTATTGACACACTGTATGGACACACTGTATTGACACACTGTATGGACACACTGTATTGACAGACTGTATTGGCACACTGTGTTGTCACACTGTATTGACACACTGTATTGACAGACTGTATGGACACACTGTATTGGCAGACTGTGTTGTCACACTGTATTGACACACTGTATTGACACACTGTATGGACACACTGTATTGACACACTGTGTTGACACACTGTATTGACACACTGTATTGGCAGACTGTATTGACAGACTGTATTGACACACTGTATTGACACACTGTATTGACACACTGTATTGACACACTGTATTGGCAGACTGTATTGACAGACTGTATTGACACACTGTATTGACACACTGTATTGACACACTGTATTGACACACTGTATTGGCAGACTGTATTGACACACTGTATTGACACACTGTATTGACAAACTGTATTGACACACTGTATTGGCAGACTGTATTGACACACTGTATTGACACACTGTATTGACACACTGTATGGACACACTGTATTGACACACTGTATTGACACACTGTATTGACACACTGTATTGACAGACTGTATTGGCACACTGTGTTGTCACACTGTATTGACACACTGTATTGACACACTGTATTGACACACTGTATTGACACACTGTATTGGCAGATAAGCATTTTAACCATTCTGCCACTTTCCTCTTAAGCTACACATAAAAAGTGGAAAAATATGACCTGCAGGGATTGCAACACGCAGCACTCCTCCTTCACAACCGCTATATGGATATGTTGCAGAACACTGAGAGCTGAAAAAGACACACTGTGATGAAAGTGCCTCGAAAAGAAGAAACAAGAAGACTGACGACTGATTGAGTTCATTGCTCTGACTCAAGGACACTGGGCAGAGACTCCAGAGAGAATGTCTGGCATCTGAAAAAAAGAAAAAAAAGAAAAAAAAAAAAAGCTCTGAGCAAAGGATGACACACCCTTCTCAAATGTTCTATGACTTGATGAAATACCATCATCAATTTCTCATATGGTTGCTGATCTCCAGCGAAGCTTGCATGTGGGACTAACAATTGAAGATATTGAGAATGGCGGCATGGAAAGAGAAAGAAAGAAAACGAGGGTACATTTTTCCTGTATCGTCTTGAGTCTTTCCACCTCTCTCTCTCTCTCTCTCTCTTTTCTTCAGATACATTTGCTAGAACTGACTTTGCTTGACGTATATATATATATATATATATTCCCTCTGTGTGTGGAGGAATTTTTTGTTTAATGTCCCATCACACATATCGGTGTTTGAAGACATTTTGTTAAAGTATTTATGAATACATCTGAGTATTATCGGTTAGAAGGGGTGGGCGATGTGGATGAATGGAGGGTTGGGGGAAACTGGGCAAATGAGGGTAAAAATGTGGGTGAAATTTGGAAGAAAAACAAAACAAACAAACAAAAAAACCCCTCTAAATACAGTTACAGGAAATTACTTAAAGGACTTCGTAAAACAGAAGTCGTTAAACTGACAAGCGAAACAACTGATAATGAATGCAAAAAGTCAAAAAACATCAACGTTCTCAATCACTTGTGAAGACACACTTTCGTGTACAAAAGGCTTCATCAAGCTACAGTGAAAAATTATATGCTCAATTGTCAGGTTACTAAAGCATATGCACTTGACATTAGAACAATGCGTGGTCCGTAATGAATTTGATAATAGTGTGTGTGTGTGTGTGTGTGTGTGTGTGTGTGTGTGTGTGTGTGTGTGTGTGTGTGTGTGTGTGTGTGTAAACTAACAAGAGAGTGTCACACACCCAATATTTTTTTTTTTTACAGAATGGCATGGGGTTGTTGTTGTTTTTTGTTGTTGTTGTTTTTTGCAACTGTGGCGTCTGGCCTTCAGATGTTGGACGGATGTTGCACGCACGCTCATTGAATATTTAGAGCTAAAAATAGCATTTTGGGGGGAATCTTTCGGGGTCAAGTTAATGCGCCGCGGTTCCCACTAAATGGCATAAGCGCTTCGAGCATCTCTTAGTATTTTCTTGGTCCGGGAATTACATACTCAGGTCAGTATTTGCTCGATTTTATGCACTTATTTTCAGATTTAAAAAGAATGGAAAGAAGTGAAGGAGAACTATAAAGAATTCTATTTTCCGTAAGAACGACAACAGAATAGAACCAGAGCTCTGGCACTCTGGCAAAAGTGTGTGCATTCCCAGTGACCTATTTTAACATCTTAAATTCTGGGACATATTTAACGGAAAAATGTAGTGTGTTCTGCAAAGGAGGCATATGGGAAATGACATGTTGCGTTTAATCGGCACTTCTAACCAAGAATTAGTCATAATACGACGAGAAATTACTCTTATCACGAACTCGTACCGACACTTGTCGTGTCAAGACCCCGTGTTTTTTGTTTACCTTTTTCATTGCAGACGATTTTTCGGACTTGCAAGATGGCGGCAGGTCAGTTAAGCACAGAAAACACACCAAAATTGAGTAAAATAACCCTCAAAACAGAGTCGAAAACCTCTGAAAATGAGTTACAACATCAGCTAGTGGTAATATCGTTTCATATATGTGCACGGTAATTGCCTTTGAAACAGGCGCCTGAATTCAAGGACGTTAAAACTGGATTGTACCCGGTCGATTTTGGTGATGGTGTCATGGCTATGATGATGAGATGGTGTTGTTTCGGCGATGCTGAAGAAGTGGTGTCATGGCTATGATGGTGGTGTCATGGCTATGATGGTGGTGTCATGGCTATGATGACAGTGTCATGGTTATGATTGTCGTGTGGCGATCATGATGATGTAATGGGTATGGTGATTGTGGTGCCATGGCAATGATGGCAGTGTCATAGTTATGACGGTATTGCCATGATGATGATGATGTCATGGCATGCCAATGATGGTGGTGTCTTGGCTACGATGATGATGTCATATGGCTGTGATGGTCATGTCATGGCTACTATGATGATGTCAGGGAAATGATCATAAAATAGTGGTGTCATGGCCCTGATGATGATGTCATGGCTGTGATGGTGATGTCATGGCTACTATGATGATGTCAGGGCAATGATAATAAAATAGTGGTGTCATGGCTGTGATGATGATGTCATGGCTGTGATGGTGATGTCATGGCTACTATGATGATGTCAGGGCAGTGATCATAAAATGGTGGTGTCATGGCTATGATGATGATGTCATGGCTGTGATATGATGTCATAGCTGTGATGATGGTGTCAGGGCAATGATCATAAAATAGTGGTGTCATGGCTGTGATGATGTCATGGCTGTGATATGATGCCATAGCTGTGATGATGGTGTCAGGGCAATGATCATAAAATAGTGGTGTCATGACTGTGATGATGATGTCATGGCTGTGATGGTGATGTCATAGCTGTGATGATAATGTCATGGCTGTGATGGTGATATAGCTGTGATGGTGATGTCATGGCTGTGATGTTGATGTCATGGCTATGATGATGATGTCATGGCTGTGATATGATGTCATAGCTGTGATGATGGTGTCAGGGCAATGATCATAAAATAGTGGTGTCATGACTATGATGATGATGTCATGGCTGTGATGGTGATGTCATAGCTGTGATGATGATGTCATGGCTGTGATGGTGATGTCATGGCTGTGATGATGATGTCATGGCTGTGATGGTGATGTCATAGCTGTGATGATGATGTCATGGCTGTGATGGTGATGTCATAGCTGTGATGATGATGTCATGGCTGTGATGGTGATGTCATGGCTACTATAATGATGATGGAATCATGGCTATCAATATGATAATGATGATGGCCGCATGGCTATGATGCTGATGATGGTGTCAATGGTTATGATAATGATGATGGCATTTTTACCTTCTTTTAATACCAAGCCAAGCCCATGGTTTATACGGCTTGTCCACATCACACTGTGTACGCCTGTTTTCATACCTTAACTTCAGAGCATTATGTTAAGGTCAGTGTTTATGTATATATATATTGTAAGCAAAATGACCGTGAATAGATGTTAGTAATTTTTAACAATTTTCAGTGGTTTTTGGGTTCTTGTTTATTGGGTTAATTTTTATTCTGGTTTGTTCGTTTGCAACGCTCATATGCAGCCCTTTTGCCAGGTGCGCTATTAATATTAAGCAATGTCGCACTTTGCTTGTGCTAATGAGGGAGCCCTCTCACCAGTCCCGGCTTCACCTTCTTCCCTTCTCCCCAGCCCCGTCTCCTCTCCCCACCCCCACCCCTCCATCCATCCATTCAGTGGTGAACAAAGAACATGGCAAGCTGAGCTTGACAGTGAGTGTGGGTGGTTTTGCATTATTTGTCATCCCAGCACTTGATTACACGAGTGGGTTTCGTGCTTTCCCCTGTGCATCTGCTTTCTGCATGTCACTTCCCACATGCCTGCTGCGCAAAATGTATGAAAATTGTTGTTTTTACAGAATGATTCAGCGCTTGTAGCTTTTAGAGGCGTTTGATTGGCTAAGAGCGGACCGGGTAAGAAGGGGCATCTTTTCACTGTTAGCCGCGCGAAATTTGGACAAGCAGAGCAAACTGATAGGCCTAGTTTGCATCAGTTTGACATGGTAAGTATATGTATCACCAAACATGGAGTATAATACAAACTCCTCCTGTTTTTATGTATCCCAGACTGCCTTGAAATAGCCGCTTTGTGGTCGGTTGGACAGTAATTGGCAACATGATTTGACTTCGTTGATCCCAGAATTCAGGATACTAGACTAAAAAAATTAGACAAGTCTGTGCGCGTGCATGTGTGTGTGTTTATACACTGTGTGTGTGTGTGTGTGTGTGTGTGTGTGTGTGTGTGTGTGTATGTGTGTGTGTGTGT
>NC_134889.1:5789395-5814395 GCF_041734735.1 Babylonia areolata
CTACAAATAAACAATACTATTATCAATAAATAAACATTGTTAAGTTATGACAGCTGCTACTAAACAATGATAATGATATCAATAAACAATATTAACATCAGTAAAATAACAATTGGTGTGTGTCCATCGAGATCGATGATGACCATCGTTTATCACCCGATATCAATAAACAATATTAACATCAGTAAAATAACAATTATAATAGTAAGCAATAATAGTAAATCCACTTGCTCACCACAGAGCCTCAGGTCATGGCGACAATGCAGCGGGCAGGGGGAGCAGAGAAAGCAACGACGCCCAGTGAGGACTTCCTGCCCGGGGAGGACACGGAGTGCACCATCCCCAAGGTTTTCCGGGAAGGGGACCACAGCACGGACATCGTGTTCACCGTGCAGGGCCAGAGGATACACTTCTCCAAGGCTCTGCTGACCATGTGCTCCCCGGTCTTCCGCGCCCTCCTCACGCCCGAGTACCTGCGGCAGAACGTGGAGGGGATCCCCTTGCCGGGGATGAAGTACAGTGAGGTGGCTTTCTTCTTGCAGTTGCTTCACCCCGTGTACTCCTCCACCCCTCTCACAGGTAAGGTGATTCGTTTTCGTCAGAAGATCGAAATCTTAACCTTCAAGAAGAAAAGGAAAAAAAAAAAGAAGGAAAAAAAGAAAAAAGCAGGGACTTTTGCACAGCCAAGATCTAACCACTGTTGCATTTAACCCCGGCCACAGCCAAACGTTAAGAAAGAGTTTCTGTGTAAAGTTTGTGAATGCAAGAGAGTCAACACATTCAGCATGCATTGTGTGACATATTCAGCTGTCTTCATCACATGTAGATTTCCAACGAATGGTCAGTGAACTTTTGCAGACCAGACCAATGCAGTGTGTGTGAATGTAAAAGAAAATTTAAATTATTTTTGGAGGGGGGAGTTGGGGGGAGAGGGGTTGGGGGTGGGGGGTGGGGGGGCAGCGTTTGTAGATCCCAATGTAAAAACTACGGGTATGTCCTTGTTGGCAGAATGGCAGCGCCATATTGATTTTACATCACATAGATAAGCATCCAGCATACTACTACAAACACATCAATAATTTTTGTGTTATGTGCATATTACACATGATGGAGTGATGGCCTAGAGGTAAGGTGTCTGCCTAGGAAGCGAGAGAATCTGAGTGCGCTGGTTCGAATCACGGCTCAGTCGCCGATATTTTCTCCCCCTCCACTAGACCTTGAGTGGTGGTCTGGGCGCTAGTCAATCGGATGAGACGATAAACCGAGGTCCCGTGTGCAGCATGCACTTAGCGCATGTAAAAGAACCCACAGCAACAAAAGGGTTGTTCCTGGCAAAATTGTGTAGAGAAAACCCACTTCTATAGGAAAAACAAATAAAACTGCACGCAGGAAAAAATACAAAAAAATGGGTGGCGCTGTAGTGTGGCGACGCGCTTTCCCTGGGGAGAGCAGCCCGAATTTCACACAGAGAAATCTGTTGTGATAAAAAGAAATATAAGTAAATAAAATAAATAAATAAATTTGCACGTGAAATACATTTCCTGAAGTTGTGTTGCCCTAACATAAGAACTGATAATCTACCATAAAAACCTGCAGTCGAGTGAGTTTTAGAAATCACCCTTGTATTTGCCTCACTTCTTAACTCTCCACATACGAACGGCGAAAGAGATGACGTTAACAGCATTTCATCCCAATTACCATCATCAAAATATTGCCAGCGGAACGCTCTTATACTGAAGAGATGAATGTTGACAAAGAATACCACAGTTCTGACGATGGAAGCTAAAGGTTGGGTCATTCAGACACCCTCTGGACATCCGAGGGGTCTGTGTAGAGGAGAAGAGAGGACTGGCCGTACTGAGTGAGTTAAAGTTCATGCTGTCAGTCAAAGGGAAAGACGGACCAGTTCAATCCAGATAGTGACTCTGGTCAGGTCACGGATCTGTTGGTGACTGTAATCTATAATTCAGTTTCAAATATATATATATATATGTATGTATGTGTGTCAGACGGACATCAAGCTGTTCCAAATCCGTCCAGACCTAAAAGAGACCCTCCCATCGGTGGTGAAGAATAGAAAGGAGGAGTCTGTGCTGTGCAGACTGCGCGTGGGACACACTTTTTTTTTACTCATTCTTACTTGTTGAAGGGGGAAGAGGCCCCTTGATGTATTCCCTGTGATGAGCCTCTCACTGTGAAACACATGCTCCTTGACTGTTGGGATATGCATGACGTTAGACACAGACATTACACGGCGGTTTCTCTGAAGACTTTGTTTCGTGATGTCCCTCTGTGCACACTGATGGACTTCTTGAAAGAAGTGAACATTTTTAATCAGATTTGAAGGTTTTAAACTTGGGAAGGTTTTTAAACTTTGAGAGGAAAGCTTAAAGCGGTGACTAGTTTTTATTGGATTTTTTTTTTTTTTTTTTCAACTCATGACTTGTAGTAGGTATTAATGTGGCAATAGCCTTGAGATGGCCTTAGTGGTCAGTGAGGCTCTAAGCACCATAATTTGCTTTGATTTGATATATGTGTGTGTGTCTGTCAGTCTGGAGGGGGGGAGGTGTGGGGGGGGAGGGGTGTGGGGAGTGGGGATGCAAGGTGGGTAAGATAAATAGGATGTAAACTTCTGATGAGTAGACCACATCACACAACAAACGTGAAACAAGACAAGTACATGTTTATTTCAGGAAAACCAGTTGGGGGCACATGAAAATGATACATATTTCATGTAACTAATACAAATGGAAATAACATTTGGTACTGAGCATATAATAGTCAACATGCGTCAACAAATAGGACCATTATCAACAGACATCAAAGGTCAGTCTGTCATCGGAACATATTAAATGTATTGTATGTATCTTATGAATATAGTCTCACCTGCAGCACAATATAAAGTACATGAAATGGCAAAGCCAATAAAACACTTGCAGACTGAAAAAAAGAGAAAAAATAAAAGAGAAAAAAAATCCCTCCCCCCCCAGACGGGTGGCATTGCACTGGTTCAAAGCTTTCTCCAGAGAGAGTGATCCGAACTCAGGGATCAGGTTCGACATCGGTCATCGGTCATTGACGCATTTAATTTTGAAATGACCTATTGTTTTTCAAGTTGCCAGGTCACATGAGTTATTGTTTTTATGACCAGTCGGTCAACCAAAGTAACCATCCCTCTCTCTCTCTTTCTCTTTAACGATCGCGATCGCTTTGTCGTCTGCTCCTACAGGAAATGACTATAAACTGGTTTATTAAAATACAGATCCGTGACGAAACGAAATCCGAAACGAATCTTTATCGCTGCCTTTCGCGAGCTTCGGCGAGAAGAATTGGCGTTCTCACTTTTGCATTAACCGAGTTTTTAGAAAGACACACAGAAGTTATGTTAGGAACGGGTGATATTTGACCTATTGATTTTCAAAATGACCTATTGATTTTATGTTCTTCCGGTCATATGACCTATTGTCTATTGAACCCAACCTGATCTCTGCGAACTTCACATAGATATCTGTTGCGACTGAAAATAAAACAATACAATACAATACAATACAATACAATACAACACAACACAATACAATACAATGTATCACAACTCAGCACAGTACGATACAGCACAGTACAATCTGATACCATACAGTACCAGATGGTCTTGTTGCTGTCCATTCCATGTATTTCAGTTTTCATGAACAAAGGATTAACTAGTTAGTTCCTTTATTAATTTTTTTTTCTCTTTTTACTGCCTGCAGGAAGCATTGGCATTTGAGCAAAAACAGAGCCGCTGACAAATGTAGGTATCAAAGTAGGCTAACAGATATGTAACATGAATGTGGCTGTGAATGGCAGAAAAGAGATTTGAAACAAAACGAAAAAGGACATAATCATCATGATCGTGTTCTACTTCTTGTTGACATAAAATCATTGATAATTAGTATTCATATAGTGCTGAATCTTATGCAGAGACAGATCAATTCTACTTCTTGTTGACATAAAATCATTGATAATTAGTATTCATATAGCGCTGAATCTTATGCAGAGACAGATCAAAGCGCTTACTCATCAGTCATTTAACATATAGTATATGCACAATTCTAAACTGAAGAAACTGAAGACAAGGAAGGGGCAGGGGAGGGAGGTTGACTTGGGAAGAGGTGGGTTTTAACTCTCTCCATACGAACGGTGAAAGAGACGACGTTAACAGCGTTTCACCCCAATTACCACCATCAAAATATTGCAAGTGGAAGGCTCTTATACTGAAGAGGTGAATGTTGACAAAGAATACCACAATTCTGACGACGGAAGCTAAAGGCTGGGTCATTCAGACACCCACTGGACATCCGAGGGGTCTGTGTAGAGGAGAAGAGAGGACTGGCCGTACTGAGTGAGTTAAGACCAGACTTGGAAGAGCCAGGGTTAGTATGACTCCATTGAGTGTTCTGCATACACGACCATTTTCCTGTTTCACAACTGCTTTCCTTTTGTTGAAGATTTTCCCATGGGCCTTGCCACTGGTCTTGCTCATTATTCACTGTAGTTTACTGTCAGTGCCATGACAAAGTGCAGTTTGATGATAATCAGTAACCACTGGAATATGGCGTAGTGCAGTTTTATAATTTGTAATCACTGGAATATGGTTCAGTGCAGTTTTATGATAATTAAGAATCACCTGAAGCCAACATTCAAAACACTTCTGGCAGAAGTTTGAAGAGTTATTGAAGGTGAAATGTGTGGCTTGTACAAATATTAAAATAACTGAAAGCATAGTACTGTTTGGCATTGCTCAAAGTGTACGGACTGATACAGTTTTCGACCTGTTGATACTTCTTGGGAAAATGTACATTTATAAATGTGAATTTGACAAATGCAGGCCCAACTTAACAGCTTTTGAAAGATACGTTTCCTGGCATTATAAAATAGAAGAACACAATGCAAGATTGCAGTCTAACATCCAAGACTTTAAAGCAAAGTGGTTCTCTTACAAGACATTGATTACAGATGTTTCTTAAATGTGCAAAGGGGTCGAATGTGTTTGATACATGCCAGCCATTATTATCATTAATCTTTTAATGACTGATAATTAGTTGGTTTTGTGGGGGGTGGGGGAGGGTTGGAGGGGGAGGGGGGTTGTTTATATATTTTTTTATTTTTTAATTAATTTTATTTATTTATTTATTATTACAATATTTCTTTTTGTATTTTGTGTATTAAGAAATATAAATACCCTTGCAAGTTAATAGTCACTGAAATTTATTGCAACTGCGTAAAGTGTCAAGGATGTAATTTTCTTATAGTGACATATGTGAACTGTGCAAAATTATGTCAAACATGATGTTTCATTGAAAGAAATGTAACCTTCAATGCAAGGGAAAAAAAAGGAAAAAAAGAAAAAAGAAAAAAAAAAGAATCACCTGAAGTGTCATACCTGACACACATATCCCCCTGGAAAATTTTGGGACCAGTCTTAAAATTAATGGCACTGTGTTGGCTAAATCAGTACAGTTGTATGGGCAATAGAACACCACCATGATGGGCGCAATAGCCGAATGGTTAAAGCATTGGACTGTCAATCTGAGGGTCCCGGGTTCGAATCACGGTGACGGCGCCTGGTGGGTAAAGGGTGGAGATTTTTACGATCTCCCAGGTCAACATATGTGCAGACCTGCTAGTGCCTGAACCCCCTTCATGTGTATATGCAAGCAGAAGATCAAATATGCACGTTAAAGATCCTGTAATCTATGTCAGCGTTTGGTGGGTTAT
Source organism: Babylonia areolata (assembly GCF_041734735.1). Taxonomy (NCBI): domain Eukaryota; kingdom Metazoa; phylum Mollusca; class Gastropoda; order Neogastropoda; family Buccinidae; genus Babylonia; species Babylonia areolata. Next base: position 5,795,150 of record NC_134889.1, read on the forward strand.
GGAAACAAGAACATACCCAGCATGCACACCCCCGAAAGCGGAGTATGGCTGCCTACATGGCGGGGTAAAAACGGTCATACACGTAAAAGCCCACTCGTGTGCATACGAGTGAACGCAGAAGAAGAACACCACCACTCAAGGTCTAGTGGAGGGGGAGAAAATATCGGCGGCTGAACCGTGATTCGAACCAGCGCGCTCAGATTCTCTCGCTTCCTAGGCGGACGCGTTACCTCTAGGCCATCACTCCACTTAACAGAAAAGTATGCTATTTTCTTTTTCTCTGCCTGTCTTTTAAAAAAGCAAGGGGCTGCAAGGATTTTTTTTGTACACTGAGAGAAAACCAGCCAAACAAAAGCCCCTCCTCGTCCTCCTCCTTTGTTCGTGGGCTGCAACTCCCACGTTCACTCGTATATACACAAGTGGGCTTTTACGTGTATGACCGTTTTTGCCCCGCCATGTAGGCAGCCATACTCCGCTTTCAGGGGTGTGCATGCTGGGTATGTACTTGTTTCCATAACCCACCGAACGCTGACATGGATTACAGGATCTTTAACGTGCGTATTTGATCTTATGCTTGCGTATACACAGGAAGGGGGTTCAGGCACTAGCAGGTCTGCACATATGTTGACCTGGGAGATCGTAAAAATCTCCACCCTTTACCCACCAGGCGCCGTCACCGAGATTCGAACCCGGGACCCTCAGATTGAAAGTTCAGTGCTTTAACCATTCGGCTATTGCACCCATCAAAAACGAAAGCCAAACAGACAGACATACAAATAATCAAAAGTGGGCAAATAACAAACTGCAAAAAGAAGAAAACAAATTATGATAATGTAATTATTAATCTCTCATGTTTCTGTGTTAAAAAAAAAAGAAGAAAAAAAAAGATCTATGATAATTATTGTTAATGTCTTGTTTTTGTGGGGGGGAAAAAGTATTAATGTAAATATTAATCTCTCTTGTTTCTGTATAAAAAAAAAGTATATAACAATATGATTATCATTATTAATCTCTCTTAATTATTACTTTAAAAGAAACTGTATAATGATATTATTATTATTATTATTATTATTATTATTATTAATCTGTCTAAGTATATAATTATGTAATATTATTATCAATCTATTTTGTTTCTGTAAAAAAAGGTAATATAGTTATTATTATAAATCTTGATATTGTTAGTGTTATTATTAATCTCTCTTGTTTCTGAAAATATAGTCATTATTAATCTGACTTGTTTCTGTAAAAAAAAAGAAGTGTATGATTATATAAATATCATGACTAATGTCTCTTATTTCTTATCAATCTCTCTTGTTTCTGTAAAAAAAAAGGAGTAAATATTATTATTATTATTATTATTATTATTATTATTATTATTAATCTGTCTTATTTTAGTTACTATTAATCTCATTTCTGTTGGGTTTTTTTGTGTTTTTTTTGATATGATGACATAATTGTTATTATTTCTCTTATTTCTGTTTTAAAAAAATTGTATAATGAAATGATTATTATCATTCACCTCTCTTGTTTCTGTAAAAACAATATAACAGTATAATTATAATGATTAATCTATCTTGTTTCTGTTTAAAAAAAAATCCACAAAAAACAATATATTTATTATTATATATCTCTCTGTTTCTGTTAAAAAAAACCACACCTATAATATTATTATTATTATTATTATTAATCTTTCTCCTCCTCAAAATTCCTCCTCTCTCTCTCTCTCTGGTTTCTGTACAGATTGCACACTGGTGGAAACTCTGACGCTGGCCAGTCACTGATATGCATGACAGGACATTTAACAATATTCCTTCCCCTCTCTGGTTTCTGTACAGATTGCACACTGGTGGAAACTCTGACGCTGGCCAAGGAATTCCATGTGGAGCACATCAGCGCCAGATGCGAGCAGTACATTGATGCTCAGCTGAAACAGCACGGGTCCAAGAAGAAGATGAACAAGGACAGGATACTGATCTACCTCACCGCCTGTGACCGGAACCAGCTGACGAAGCACCGAGACAAACTGGTAGGGCTGGCTGCTCAGTACACCACCAAGGACCTTCAGACCAGTCTCTTCTTTGAGTCGCTCTCCTCGGCGGCTCAGAAAGATGTCTTTCTTCGGCGGTGTCAGACACTGGAGAATAAGGTGAAGCAGTTAGAAGCAGACAGGTTTTCTGAAACAAAGAAAGTATTCGCACACAGTTCAATCATTGATGATGCATTTAGAATACGGAATAGTTTTACTCCATTATAACATGAAATTCATCTCTAGTCACCTTTCTTAAGTCTGAATATGAAACAGAACAATATATATCTACAAAAAAACGTGTCTTACGATAGGTTTCTGACTAACTGGTTTTATTACAGACATCTCGTAACAATGGAAAAAGAAAAAAAGCAACATGACTAACGATACCAGTCGATAGATCTTTACACCTTTTCCCGTCACTGTGATGTAATCAAATCTTCCTTGTGCAGTGCTGTAACCTCGTTATTTTTATGTGAGGAACTCCTGTTTTTTTGCCTCCATGTCACTGTTGTATATTTGACAGACTTCATGCTCAAATCCAGGAATGAATTTAACTTTTAACTTAATGTTGATCCGTTGTTGTTTTTTTAGTTTTAATTTTTTTTATTCATGTTTTCCTTACCTCCATGAAACAGTATTATGACTGTGTTGTTTGTCCACATTTTGTAGTTGTGTTCCCCCCTACGTTAATTTAACTGAAGTGGTGGCTGTTGCTGTGGTGGTTGTGCTGTTCTTTTTGACTTTTGGGGGATGGTTTTTTTTATGTTTGGTATTGTTTGTTTGACTTACTTTGACTCAGATGCTCCCACGTCGTTGGAAGCATGTGACAGTTAAAGCGCTCCGTTCTCCACGGTCCTTGGCCAGTTTGCTGGTGTCATCCCGTTGTCTGTCGACAAGGCTGAGGTCTCTCTCCATTGTTCATCCAGTTCATCCTGGGCCGTCCTCTCTGTCCACAGCCCGTAGGTGTCCAGTTCACTACTTGGCATGCATTTCTTGTTGCAGAAGCTTCAGTGCATGACCCAGCCAGTGGAGATGAAAGTTTGCAGATTATGGTTGACAGGAGAGGTGGATGGAATCTCTCTGGCTTCTTTATTTGAGATAAATTCATGCCACTTGATGTCAAGGACCTTGCATCTGTTGGCATTTGGTGTTAAAGGCGTCCAGTCCATTTTTTTGTTTCTTCCTGAACTGTCATAAGTTGACAAGACTTGCAACTGTAGGGGAGTGTGGATAGAAAACTTGAAATAAATAGATATAGAATCTCAGCTTGAGTCTCAGGGAACATTTCTTGCTGCTCCATATTTTGCTTACTTTGATCAAATCTGCTCTGCCTTTTCAATCTGGCATTTCAGTTCGTGGTCAAAGTCACTGGTGCTATTAATGAAACTGTTGAGGAAAGTGAAAATTTCCAGTTCCTCAACTTTTTTTTCTGCGTGCTCTTAATGCCCTGCCTACCGTCCTGTTCGGATGCTTTGTAAATTAGCGTTAGTTAAATCCCTGCTCAAGAAACCTCTTGACTGTAACAAGCTAAAAAAAACAACAACTGCCATCCAGTGTCTAACATATCCTTCTCAAAGATAAACCAAAAGACAGAACTTAATCAGCTTTCCGTCACTCTGAACTTCCATGATCTCTTCATCTCTGTTCAGTCTGCATACTGCCGATTTCACAGTGGAGAAACTGCTATTTTGAAAATTACAAATGATCTTACTTTAGATTCTGGAAACGTGTCCTTACTTATGTTGCTCTGTCTTTCGGCCGTATTTGAAATGGTTGACCACAATATCTTGCTTTATAAGCTCATGCAAATCTTTGGCATTCAAGGCACAACTGTATCATGTTTCAGATCGTATGTGTCTGACAGGACTCAAACAGCTGTATTTTAAGGCTCAAGATCAGCACCACCCGGTCTTAAATACTGCATTCCACAGGGTTCTGTGTTGGGGCCTGTTTTGTTTGTTCTCTACACACAGTCACTTGACCACATTTTCAAAGAATATTTTTAAAAAACACTCCATACTTTTGCAGCTGACACACAGAAGCAGACATCAGCTCCCCACAGAGCAAATAATCACAGCCAAGTCAGACATGCAGACTTGCATTTCACAAGTTAAAACTGGGAGAAGCTCACTCAAAACTAAAGCTGAGTGAGGAGAAAACCAAAGCTCTGCTGATCCAGTGTAAAAAGATCTCCTTTCCAAGATACAGCACCTCCATTTATCCATGTAGGTCAGACCGACATTCCCTTTCTTCTTCTGCGTTTGTGGGCTGCAACTCCCACGTTCACTCGTATGCACACGAGTGGGCTTTTACGTGTATGAGCGTTTTTACCCCGCCATGTAGGCAGCCAAACTCCGCTTTCGGGGGTGTGCATGCTGGGTATGTTCTTGTTTCCATAACCCACCGAATGCTGACATGGATTACAGGATCTTTAACGTGCGTATTTGATCTTATGCTTGCGTATACACACGAAGGGGGCTCAGGCACTGGCAGGTCTGCACATATGTTGACCTGGGAGATCGTAAAAATCTCCACCCTTTACCCACCAGGCGCCGTCACCGTGATTCGAACCCGGGACCCTCAAATCGGAAGTCCAACGCTTTAACCATTAGGCTATGGCGCCCATCGACATTCCTTTTGCAGATCATGGAAAAAATGGTGGTTTCACTCATTCTAGTGCTATATCCATGGACAAGTGTCTAATGTCTAGTTTAAGTCAGCATACACAGGACTCTGCATTGCTTCCATTCATCACTTCCCGTCTGTTGACGCAACCTCTTCTTCTTCTTCTTCTTCTTCTTCTGCGTTCGTGGGCTGCAACTCCCACGTTCACTCGTATGCACATGAGTGGGCTTTTACGTGTATGACCATTTTTACCCCGCCATGTAGGCAGCCATACTCCGCTTTCGGGGGTGTGCATGCTGAGTATGTTCTTGTTTCCATAACCCACCAAACGCTGACATGGATTACAGGATCTTTAACGTGCATATTTGATCTTATGCTTGCGTATACACACGAAGGGGGCTCAGGCACTGGCAGGTCTGCACATATGTTGACCTGGGAGATCGTAAAAATCTCCACCCTTTACCCACCAGGCACCGTCACCGTGATTCGAACCCGGGACCCTCAGATCGAAAGTCCAACGCTTTAACCATTCGGCTATGGCGCCCATCGACATTCCTTTTGCAGATCATGGAAAAAATGGTGGTTTCACTCATTCTAGTGCTATATCCATGGACAAGTGTCTAATGTCTAGTTTAAGTCAGCATACACAGGACTCCATTCGTCACTTCCCGTCTGTTGACGCAACCAAAATTCTCATTCGTGTGTTCGTCTTCTCAAAACTGGATTATTGTTTCTTCTCTGCAGGCTGGTTCTCCACAGCACATTATTCATTATCTCTAAAACGTCCAAAACTCTGCTGCCCGTCTTTTATTCAAACACCCCAAGAGTGACCATACTCATTCTCTTCTGAAACAACTCCGCTGGTTGCCGATAATATCCTGGATTGAATTCAGACTCTCCATGCATTGCTTTCTGTGGTTTTTCACATTTCTTCCTTTCTGATATCATTGTTAACATTCCGAAAAGACAACAACATTCATTATCAGAAAGGCGCATTCTCCAAATTTTCTTTTTTATGATGAAGTCTTTCAGTCAAAAGAACCTTTGCATTCTCCCTGCCCCGATCAATTGGAACTCCTTGCCATATGAATTAAGACACTTCCAGTCCATCTCCAGCCTTTATCTGTGTAAAACTGCCCTTGGATTGGTCTCCTGATGCCTGTGACAGTGCCGCTGTGTGCTTGTTTTTGTTTTCTGTGTGTTGTTGAGGTGTTGTTGAGGTGTTGTGTTGAGGGGAGGGAGGGAGAGTGAGACTGATTTCTGGGTGTAGAGGTTAGGGACATGCATTGTCAGGGCATTGTGATGAATGTGGCGGGTTTTGGGAGTTCAGATTTTTTTTTTTGGGGTGGTTTTTGTCTGGTTTTGGGTGTTCAGATTGTTTGTTTTTTTTCGGTGGTTTTTGTCTCGTTTTGGGTGTTCAGATTGGTTTTTTGGTGTTTTTTTTTTCCTTCTGGTTTTAGGTGTTCAGATTGGTTTTTTGGGGTGGTTTTTGTCTGGTTTTGGGTGTTCAGATTGGTTTTTTGGGGTGGTTTTTGTCTGGTTTGGGGTGTTCAGATTGGTTTGTTTTTTGTTGTTTTTTCTGGTTTTAGGTGTTCAGATTGGTTTTTGAGGTGGTTTTTGTCTGGTTTTGGGTGTTCAGATTGCTTTAAAAAAATTTTTTTTTTGGGGGGGGGGAGTGCGGGGGGGGGGGGGGGTTGTCTGGTTTTGGGTGTTCGGATTGGTTTTTGGGGTGGTTTTTGTCTGGTTTTGGGTATTGTGAATGTAGATGTTCAGTATTGTGATTTGGGATTGCATCTTTTGGGTGTTGTGATGTTTAGAATGCGTTTGTTTTTGTTGTGTGTGATGTTTTTTTTGTGTGTGTTCTTTTTGTGTGTTCTGCTCAGGGTTATAAATACATATAGACGTTGCTGTTTTGGTGATTGAATGCATGTTTTGCACACCGATTTTTACGTTGCATGTTTTGCATGGAGGAGTAATGTATGAATTAAGTCAGTATTATTATTATCATTATTATTATTATTATTACTATTTGTTATTATCATTATTTTCATTATTAACAACAGTCAACAGTAAAAAAAAATATTAACAATAATAATCAATTAACAATAACAATAATAACGATAATGATGATAATGGTAATGATGATGACTTAATCCACACATCGCCCAAGCATGCAGCACAATGTAAAAATCGATTATCATTATTATGATCATTTATTATCACATTATCCTGTATGTTTGTGTAGGCATAGATTAATGTTTTTTATGTATGATATATGTATTGTTTGCTATGGATATTTGGTGTAATGTCTTGTCATAGTTTTTCATGTTTGCCCACTTAGGCTAAGCTGCATGTTCTGATGGATGATGGTTTTATTGGAGTTATTGTATTAATACAGTAAGGCGCTGAGAACGGAGGTATTTGATAAGGCGCTGTATAAATAAATATAATATGATTGTTTTCCTTGGTTTGGTTTTGGTTTCCATTCTTGGAGGGTTTTTTTTTTTTTTTTTTTTTTCACACCATCATTTCCTGTAAAGTTCTGCTGTAATATTCACCTCAGTGGTGCGAACTGAAGAAGACGAAAAGCACACACACAGACACACACACACACACACACACACACAGACACACACAGACACACACAGACACACACACAGACACACACACACATACACACACACACACAAAACACTTCATTTCAGGCACATTATTTCATCATTATATGGTTTACATAAACACGCAGGGTGGTTTTTTTTACAGAAACACAGGGGATTTTGCCGAAATACACATGGAATTTTGCAGTGACATCAGACAAGGCATTTTGCTGAAATACACAGGGAATTTTGCAGTGACATCAGACAAGGCATTTTGCTGAAATACACAGGGAATTTTGCAGTGACATCAGACAAGGCATTTTGCTGAAATACACAGGGAATTTTGCAGTGACATCAGACAAGGCATTTTGCTGAAATACACAGGGAATTTTGCAGTGACATCAGACAAGGCATTTTGCTGAAATACACATGGAATTTTGCAGTGACATCAGACAAGGCATTTTGCTGAAATACACATGGAATTTTGCAGTGACATCAGACAAGGCATTTTGCTGAAATACACAGGGAATTTTGCAGTGACATCAGACAAGGCATTTTGCTGAAATACACAGGGAATTTTGCAGTGACATCAGACAAGGCATTTTGCTGAAATACACATGGAATTTTGCAGTGACATCAGACAAGGCATTTTGCTGAAATACACAGGGAATTTTGCAGTGACATCATACAAGGCATTTTGCTGAAATACACATGGAATTTTGCAGTGATATCAGACAAGGCATTTTGCTGAAATACACAGGGAATTTTGCAGTGACATCAGATATGGCATTTTGCTGAAATACACAGGGAATTTTGCAGTGACATCAGACAAGGCATTTTGCTGAAATACACATGGAATTTTGCAGTGACATCAGACAAGGCATTTTGCTGAAATACACAGGGAATTTTGCAGTGACATCAGACATGGCATTTTGCTGAAATACACCGGGAATTTTGCAGTGACATCAGACAAGGCATTTTGCTGAAATACACAGGGAATTTTGCAGTGACATCAGACAAGGCATTTTGCTGAAATACACAGGGAATTTTGCAGTGACATCAGACAAGGCATTTTGCCGAAATACACAGGGAATTTTGCAGTGACATCAGACAAGGCATTTTGCTGAAATACACAGGGAATTTTGCAGTGACATCAGACAAGGCATTCTGCTGAAATACACAGGGAATTTTGCAGTGACATCAGACATGGCATTTTGCTGAAATACACATGGAATTTTGCAGTGACATCAGACAAGGCATTTTGCTGAAATACACAGGGAATTTTGCAGTGACATCAGACAAGGCATTTTGCTGAAATACACAGGGAATTTTGCAGTGACATCAGACAAGGCATTCTGCTGAAATACACAGGGAATTTTGCAGTGACATCAGACAAGGCATTTTGCTGAAATACACAGGGAATTTTGCAGTGACATCAGACAAGGCATTTTGCTGAAATACACAGGGAATTTTGCAGTGACATTAGACAAGGCATTTTGCTGAAATACACAGGGAATTTTGCAGTGACATTAGACAAGGCATTTTGCTGAAATACACAGGGAATTTTGCAGTGACATCAGACAAGGCATTTTGCCGAAAGGAAACAAACAAGTAGCAAAGCAGTTTGAAAAAAAAAAGAAAAAAAATCTGAATAAATCTATACTGCAGGTTTGATGATAAAAAATATCAGCAGAGAAACTAGAGATATTAAGGACCATCAAATCAAAACTTGGAAGGGTGACGATGAAGATGACTATACTGTCATCGATGAATGTATGGTCAGTTCCCTTGTTATTATGAAAGCAAGGCCGTGGGTCCTGATGGTATCTGTTGAAGACTACTAAAGGTGTGTGCTTCTCAGCTCCCTGATGTTTACAGTTGTCCGTTAACCTGGTCCCTGAGCGAACGTACTGACCCTGCCTTCTGGAAAACGGCTGCTGTCTGCCCTGTTCCAAAGAAAAGTAATCCAAGCCGTCTATATTGACCAGTTGCTCTTACTTCTGTTGTAATGAAATGTTTCGAAAGAACTGTTCTCCGTTCCAAATGATACCGTGTAACATCTTGACCCATTTCAGTTCATATACAAGCAGAACAGATCGCCATATGATGCCACAATAACACTTCCCCAGCATGCCTATTCACTCCTTGAAAAGCTCCCCTCTTTTGTTGGCATTCTTTTCATTGATTTTCCATCAGCTTTTGATACAATACAACCACATCTGGTAGCAGGAAAACATCAAAATGCAAACTTAAATAACATGCTTGTTTTCTTCATAGTTGATTTCTTATCTCAGCAGACCCAGTATGTCAAACATAAAGCAGCTATTTCGTTTTCCAGAACTATTTTAACAGTGGCAACCAGGGTGCTGTTCGATCTCCTGTTTTATTCACATTGTACACAAATGACTGCATAGGAATAAACTCTACACCTTTAAGCAACATACTGACGACATCCTCAAGAAATGTCAAACCAGGCTGTACTGTTTACAAAAGCAAAGACCATTTCATGCTCATACTGACGTACTCCGGCTGTTTTGTTTCTTGGAATCTGTTTTGACCATTTCGTTTGTGTGCTGGTACAGTGGGTTGAATGTAAAGCACAAGACTGTTCTTGAAAAAGAATCCCTAGTTTATTTTTTTTCATTAAGACGTCTTGCTATAACGCATAGCGAAAAACTAGTAAATGTCGGGGATAAGGTTGTAAATGAAAGGCAGTGGAGCCCGACTGCACTGTACAGAAATCGTGTTGTATGTACTTTAAGTATGATATTGCGTGTGATGAAACTCGTGTCCATGCAAATCAGTATGAACTTCTCATTTCAGGAAGATGCTACCACTCATTCCAATATAAAACAGCCAGGAATATAAGTAGCTTTATCCACAACTCAGAGTTATCAAGCAAAATGCTACATTTATAAACCGCAAAAATAGAAATGAAACTGTGCAATTACGAGTGTCAGTGCGTGTGGTGTAAGGGTGGGGGTGTTGGCACGAATGTAGATGTTTTTGAGAAGGTAAAGATGGAGAGAAAGCAGAGAGGGGAAAGATTGAATTTTACTGCAAATAATTTTTTTTTTTAGCAAACTTTGGGCACTTGTAGATATTTGCACTAGCAATATGTGTGCCAAATTTTATGAACATATCTTATTTAGAAGTATGTGGTTGCTATGGACATGTCCCAAAACTTTTCAGCCTTGATTTCTCGGTTCGTGACTTTCACAACTTCGGAACTTCAAATCATCATAACTTTTCACAAAATCATCCGATTTACAAACTTTTTTTTTGTTTTAAAGCTCATTTATTGCAGATTATTAATATATACATAACTCAAAATCGACCTCAGGTGCAAAGCGACTCATTTCGTGGTGGAGGGTCACATATTAGCATCTTATCCACACACACACACAAAACCTTCAGCCCATAATGTACTGTTTTCACAACCTCAGACTGACCAATATCAGTGATAAAGTGCCAAAACATTGACCGATAATTAACAGTTTTATTCCTGTGTCAGTTCAGCTATTGAACAAATGATTGTACCCTCGTTTGATATGTGTGTTTATGTGTGTGTGTGCGCGCGCGCGCATACCTGCATGTGTGCGTGTGTGTTGGTGTGTGTAAGTGAAGAAGGGACGGTGAGGGAGAGGGGAGGGGGGAGTTTCACAGAGAGAAGGAGAGAGAAGGGGGAATAGTGATAGATTTTTTTTTAAATATTTTTTTTTTAAAGAAGTTGTTTATGCCCAAAAGATGTTAACTTCACCATGGAAATAATGGTTTATTTACATATGCTGGAGAAGGTCTTCTGTTGTAATTCAATGTGTTTTTTTTCTGCCTTATTTGTTTGACCTTTGTTGTCTGTAGCTAGTTCCACAGTTTTTATGTTGCTGTTGTAATTAATTTTGATGTTTTTCTCCCGTATCTGCTTGAACTTCGTTATGGCGTTGTTTTACAGTTTGGTATTTTTATATTGACATTTTCTTGTTTGTTTCATTAGTTGTGCATGTGTATATATGCAAGATATATGCGTGGATGCCTGTGTAAGACCGCGTGTGTGTGTATGTGTGTGTGTGTGTGTGTGTGTTCTGTGTGCATGTGTGTGTTTTGTGTGTGTGTTTGTGTGCGCGCGCGAGTGTGGTTGTTTGTGTGTGTGTGTGTGTGCGTGAGTTTTTTTTGTGTGTGTGCGTTTGTATTTTTTTGTGTATGTTTGTGTGTGTGCGCGCGTGTGTGTGTGTGTGTGTAAGTGTGCTCGTGGGAGTATTCTATGTGTGTGTGACTGCTCTTTAAGAGAGACAGACAAGAATATCCCCACTGAACCCACCAGTATCACCCAGACAACACAAGCACAGTCCACATCAAAGAGTTCAAATACACTATTATCCTGGCAAAATATGACAACCAAACAAGTTAAGTGTTATACAAAGGAGTTCGATATACTCCAGTAAAGAGACACTAAGCAACAACAACAACAAAAGTTAATTAATAAACAAACCAGTTAACAGTAACAGCTATGCAGACACAGTCTCGCGATAAGAATTAAGGTTCAGCGTCACGTTGACCTATATTCCCTTCATTTTCCACACGTGAAAACAGACTTCATTAACCACATGTGAAAACAAACACTCATTTATTGTTGTTGAGAGAGAGATTATGTATAGCTGCGAAGTTCAGAACAGTTCCCCGAATGGATTTCCATGTTCCTCAGTGAGTGCCCACTAACACATGACACTGGATGGTCAACCTCCTCCCCTGTCATTCCTCAGTTAGTGCACACAACACGTTACATGACTGCTGATTACATTGATGTATCCTGACCGCGGGCCCACACAAAGCGCTTATTTCACTACACATCATTAACCGTGACCCACTAGAGCAGACTCCGGCAGGGAGTCCGATTCCTGTCCTGTGCAAACTACTATCCGCCTGTGCGGAAAAAACGAAAGTAGCTACGGCCGATAACCTTCCGGAAGTAGGTTACCTCCCCTCTGTATCCCTGTCTAGCTTCCTCTTTTTTCTTGACTCCTGATCCTGTGCTCTTCATAGGGCTAAAATTAACACGCAGTCCTTGAGGATTCAGACAGTGGTCTTTTTTGCCAATCATAAACAGCAAAGTGAGAGCTGTGGTTTCTCAATTGCAATGGGAAATCATTTACAGCTTAGTCTTTCGTGAAGGACTACAACTCTCAAACTGGGAGGCAAGATTGCACTCAGTGGCTCTTGACTTAGTGCTGCAGCCTTGGGGGCTTGTTGGTCTCTGGGAAACCATCCCATCGCCGACTGTCCTAAACCCTCTTGGCCGAGAGAGTGGGGATTTAATCTGGGCAAGACACTCTCCACTACTATCAAATTCTAGCCCAGATAGTCGGGACAGCAGCTGCCTCCTCTGCTGTTCTGACGGATGGTCGTTGTCGACTGAACATGACTGACTATAAGTATCATATATACTGGTTCTGGTTGTCACACATAGTTCCACCAACACGGTCTTTGTCATTTCTACGCTCCGTCTTCCCTTCGGCTTCCTGCTTTTTTTGTGCTTTTTTTTTGTATATATATATATATTTTTTCTTTTATTCATATTCTTTAGATATATAGATATATGTAGATATATATTAGGAACTCTTGTCATGCACCACACACTGTCAGCAAATCCTCAGTCATCTCCACGAGTTCATCTATCTCCTGTGTTATCATGAAACAACACGTCACAACCCCACCCCTCCACACACCCCAAAACAAAGCCTCACACACACACTCACTCACACACACACACACACACACAAGCCATTGTGTGTAGACATTGGCATGTAACAAAGACTTCTTCCAAGATTTCATTATGGAATAACAAACTGGCTGAGGAATATCGGTTCATTGAAACACAGCTAATCGTATTCTGTAAGTGCAGCACGCACTTGGCGCACTGAAAAAGAACCCATGGCAACGAGAGTGTTGTCCTCTGGCAAAATTACGTAAAATGAAATCCACTTTCATAGGTACACAAATATGTAAGCATGCACTCAAGGCCTGACTAAGCGCGTTGGGTTATGCTGCTGGTCAGGCATCTGCTCAACAGATGTGGTGTAGCGTGTATGGATTTGTCCGAACGCAGTGACGCCTCCTTGAGAAACTGAAACTGAAACTGTTACCCTGACGCTGGAACAAAACAGACGACACACGTCCTGAAGGGCACTGGACACAGCGAAACACGATGACAGAACAATGACAACTCAGAGGAAAAGCAATCCTGACATGAAGGTTAATTGATAGCTGTTGAAAAATAAACACAGTCCAGATCACTTGACCACAGACGAACTATGCAGTTTCTCGGCCTAAAATAACTACGTTCGGTTTTTGACGTTACATAATCTGACAGACGATTTGGGTAGTGAATGATGAAGAAAATGAGTGTTGGGAAAATCGTCAACTTACCTAATAAGTAGTGGGAAAATCGTCAACTTACCTAATGAGTGTTGGGTAAAGCGTCAACTCACCTAATGGGTGTCGGGTATAGTGTCAGCTTACCTAATGAGTGTCGGGTATAGTGTCAACTCACCTAATGAGTGTTGGGTAAAGCGTCAACTCACCTAATGAGTTTTGGGAAAAGCGTCAACTCACCTAATGAGTGTTGGGTAAGGCGTCAACACGCCTAATGAGTGTTGGGTAAAGTGTCAACTCACCTAATGAGTGTCGGGTAAATCGTCAACTCACCTAATGAGTGTTGGGTAAATCGTCAACTCACCTAATGAGTGTTGGGTAAGGCGTCAACACGCCTAATGAGTGTTGGGTAAAGCGTCAACTCACCTAATGAGTTTTGGGTAAAGCGTCAACTCACCTAATGAGTGTTGGGTAAAGCGTCAACTCACCTAATGAGTGTCGGGTAAATCGTCAACTCACCTAATGAGTGTTGGGTAAATCGTCAACTCACCTAATGAGTGTTGGGTAAGGCGTCAACACGCCTAATGAGTGTTGGGTAAAGCGTCAACTCACCTAATGAGTGTCGGGTAAATCGTCAACTCACCTAATAAGTGTTGGGAAAAGCGTCAACTCACCTAATGAGTGTTGGGTAAGGCGTCAACACGCCTAATGAGTGTTGGGTAAAGCGTCAACTCACCTAATGAGTGTCGGGTAAATCGTCAACTCACCTAATGAGTGTTGGGTAAAGCGTCAACTCACCTAATGAGTTTTGGGTAAAGCGTCAACTCACCTAATGAGTGTTGGGTAAAGCGTCAACTCACCTAATGAGTGTTGGGTAAAGTCTCAACTCACCTAATGAGTGTTGGGTAAAGCGTCAACACGCCTAATGAGTGTTGGGTAAAGCGTCAACACGCCTAATGAGTGTTGGGTAAAGCGTCAACTCACCTAATGAGTGTTGGGTAAAGCGTCAACTCACCCAATGGGTGTTGGGTAAAGCGTCAACTCACCCGGAAAAAAATTCCAACCCTAAAGGGAACCAAACACAAATCTGAACCACAAAACACTGGACAAAGCGGACAAGACGACCACACCCACTCCTTCCATTACTAACTAACCTTACGTTCCCCGCATCTCACGCCATTGGTCACGGTTCTGTAAGAGAGGTGGACAAGACCAACCCCACCAAATCCACTACTGTCACACAGACAATGCAAACAATGGGCGCTATCAAAAAGTTAAAATATGTATCAAAATATGACAATCAGACAAATCAACTCCTTTGCAAAGGAACTCAGTATACATCAGTGGAAAGACACTGAGCAATAACAACAGGAAATAAATGAGATAACCCCCCCGAAAAAAAACCCCAACTAACAGCAACAGCTATGCTCCTAGACAGTCTACTAATAAGAATTATGGTCAAGCATCAAGCTGACCCAATTTTATTTCATTTATCACACGTGAAAACGAACAACCTAAAACTTTCATGAGAAAATTGACCGATGTGGAGTTGGAACAGGTCCTTGAATGGGTCCCACATTCCTCAGTGACTGCGTTCTAACGCATGGCACTGGTTGACTCGACTTGTACCAAGTTTGAGGCCCCTTCAAAAGGGCCTGTTTGCGTTCTGCAACATGCGTGGCAGGCATAAGCAGCTAAGTAAAACTACGCATTGTCTTGGGCAACTTATTCTTGACAAGGTGATGAACGTAGGATGGGCAGATTTCTCCAGTGACCACTTCTTCTTTCTTCTTCAGCGTTCCCAGGTCATGTTCAGACGGTCAGTCCGCAGTAGGTTACAAAGTCCGCAGTCCGCTTGAGCTCTGTCGCCGTCCCCCCCCCAACTTGTCCTGGAGCGCTGCCGGACTGGGCCAGATCTGACGCCTCAGCTCTCTTTGTGTAGAGGGCAGTCTTGCCGGACATGGGCTGGAGTTTGAGGAGTGGCTTCACACGGGTATTGGTCTGTGTGGGAAATTTTCAGTTTGTAGAGATGGGAGAGGAGCTGGGAGTGGCCTGTGCGCAGTCTGAGGAAGATGACTTGTTGAGCTCGACCCAGTTGATGGATGCTGTTCTCCTCTGGTCCCGGATGTAGCCGTTCTCGGACACTGGATGGTCACCTTCTGTGTGTCATGGGTTGTGATAGCGCGCGCGCGCGCGTGTGCGTGTGTGTGTGTGTGTGTGTGTGTGTGTGTGTGTGTGTGTGTGTGTGTGTGTGCGTGTGTGTGCGTGTGTGTGTGTGTGTGAGACTGTGGAAAGGTGATGTTTTATCGGGTTTCGTTTGCTGATGCTCTGTTGTGTGCGTTTATATTTAGACGAATAATAGATAGATATGTTGTCCTGCATCTGTATGTGTCACAGATGTTGTCATGCATCTACACTATATTTCTCTTGTTGAGATAATGATGTTATTCTTTGAGATGTTTTGTTAGTGTATTGTACCAAAAATAGTTGACCCTAGTAATTTGATGTTTTATTGTCCGGTTTGTTTATCCTTTGCTGTGTTGTTTTACTGCTTGATATTTTTGTTTTGACTTCATTACTTTTTCTGTTCAATACGTTGTGTGAGTGTATATTGCAGAGAGTGTGTGTAGATACCATCGTATGACCGAGTGGTTTTGTTGTTGCTGTTTCTCTCTCCCTCTCTCTCTCTCTCTCTCTCTCTCTGTGTGTGTGTGTGTGTGTGTGTGTGTGTGTGTGTGTGTGTGTGTGTGTGTGTGTGTGTGTGTGTTGTATAGATGTTGTACGCCAGGTTTGCTGTCATGCTTGTGGTCTGTGTGTGTTGTATAGATGTTGTACGCCAGGTTTGCTGTCATGCTTGTGGTCTGTGTGTGTTGTATAGATGTTGTACGCCAGGTTTGCTGTCATGCTTGTGGTCTGTGTGTGTTGTATAGATGTTGTACGCCAGGTTTGCTGTCATGCTTGTGGTCTGTGTGTGTTCGGGCCTTCACCACTCTTAGTTTTCTTGCTGAGGTGGTAGGGTTGCTCTGATTCTACTGAATTCTTTGTTGCTGTCTTTTTGTGTCAACGTAATTTCATGTGACTTCTTTAGATATTCAAACATGTCCATAACACAAATTGTGATCATTAATGAATCAATATAGATTGTAATGAAGCGTTATAGTTTTCATGTGATCTCTTGATTATCTAAGCGCATACATGTCTTTCAAACGCATATCTTATTTTTGTATTTTCAGCACGAACAACACGATCACATGTGAATTTCTCTTTGGAGATAATACAGTTGACTTGACTTGACTTGACTTAATCTCAGCTAAGCAGACTTTGACTCTGCGCAGTTTCGAGTGAGCAGCGCTCATTAAGGCTCCTCGGCTGTCTGTCAATGCCTTATTGTGTCTGCAGGATCTGCGAGGGTATTGCTGCATTAAGCCTGCCTGTACGGTGACGGCCCCGAAGTGAGGAGCAACCACCGCTGGGAAATCTTCGGCAGTCTCCTGGTTGGGGTCTGTATACCCAGCTTCGTCTATTTAACGGTGAAAACGGTAGGGGTATGGCCCAAGAGCTACCCTGAAGACGATGCATAGCCGACCAGAAAAAATAACCAGTAAGCAGAGTATGTATTTCGGTCACAGATAGTCTTCTCTCAAACGAAGACAAATGACTTACGTCTGTAACAGCATTTTTAGACCTGTCAGCGGCGTTTGATGCAGTTGACCACCAAATGCTTATCAACTGTCTTGGCACTTTATGGCACTCGATCTGCTGCTTTGAAATTGTTCACTTCATATCTTTCAAACTGTCTGCTCAGGGTTAAAGTATATCATTCCGCCTGTAAAGCTATTCCTCTTGTGTTTGGTGTTACTCAGGGATCAGTCATAGGGCCTATTGCGTTCAGTTTGCACATCCAGCCTTTGTCTGACATCTTCAAAAGGCATTCGTTTAACTACTGTAAATACGTTAATGACACTGAATTGCAAAAAAGTTGCTCCACCATCTGAATTCAAACAGTCATTACTGCGTCGGAAGCCTGTGTAGCTGATGTAAAGCATAGACGGACAGAAACAAGCTAAAGCTGAATGAAGTCTTAGACCGAAACCGAACTCGTCTTAATCAATGCAATGAAAAAACAACAACAGAGGACCCATTTACACTTGGTCCTGCCTCAGAGCATTTCAAACATTAGCCAAATACCTAGATGTATATCTTGATCAAACCTTGACTGTGACCGACCAAACTTCTCACTTGGGTTGCTCATGTAACTTTCATCTTTGCAGACTAGCCTCATTTAGACCTTACGAAACAGAAAAAAATGGCTCAAGTGTTTTCCTCTTTCGTGCTGTCCAGACTGGATTACATCGATTCTACACTCGCAAGTTTACCGTCTTCCTCTATCAACAGAGTACAGAAAATCTAGAACAATGTTGCACGATTTGTTCTCGCCAAAACGAAATGTGTTACACTGTTACTCTGGCTTTCTAGAGTCTCGAGTTTACTATGAGCTAGTGACACTCACCTTAAGACATTTTGACGAGTCTCTTCCCTCATATCTCTCCTGTGCATTGGAAACTTATGAACTGCCAAGAACATTAGGATCCAGGTCTGAAAAAGTTGCTCAAAGTCCCAAGGACTAATTTGAAACGCGCAGGAAACAGGTCTTCCAGAGCCTTACTTCCCCAAGCTTGGAATTCTCTACCATCGTCTCTCACAAACGCTCCTGATCTCCACTCCTTTAAGCCAGGTCTGAAAACTTAATTACATTTTCCGTAAACATTTGTGTTCTTGATACAACGGATAAACTAAAGTCTGTTTGTCAACTGAGAAGTGTTTTTGTGTCACTATTTACGTAATCCCGTTTTATCATGAAATTATTGCGTATTTTATGAATTTTAGTCTTAGATGTGATGTTACCGTCTTTTTAGCTGGTTAACGTCTCTCTCTCTCTCTCTCTCTCTCTCTCTCTCTGTGTGTGTGTGTGTGTGTGTGTGTGTGTGTGTGTGTGTGTGTGTGTGTGTGTGTGTGTGTGTGTGTGTGTGTGATCCTCCATCTGTATATTTCTTAATCCCGACATGTCTGGAGGTACAATGTCCTGGCACACGTGCGTGAGTGTGTACGGGCGTGCGTGCGTGTTTTGTTTTCTTAATGAATTGTATTTCGTTGTATTCTAAGAATTCCTTATTTGACAATTGTATTATTTGATGGGTTTCGAAAAGCGCTGCTGTATTTTATATGCAAGTATTTATGTGCGTCTGTGAACGCATTGCATGATTTTTGTTTGTTTTTTCTCTCGACAGTGAGTTTTTTATTTTTTTCTGTGTCATGTTTGTTTTAAACCAGTTCTTGTCAGGGGGCGCTTTGAGCAGCATTTTTATTGGAAATCGCGCCATATAATATATTGTTATCATCATCATCATCATCATCATCATCTTCTTCTTCTTCTTCTCTTCTTCTTCTTCTTCATCATCATATTCAATCGTCATCATCATCATTCCTCTTCTTCTTCTCGCTCATCTGCCAATACAGAGATCCGTGAGGGTGTGGGTTCGAATCCCGCTCTCGCCCTTTCTCCCAAGTTTGACTGGAAAATCAAACTGAGCGTCTAGTCATTCGGATGAGACGATAAACCGAGGCG